>NW_007252327.1:611978-657670 GCF_000164805.1 Carlito syrichta
CCATATCAACAGGGTGCCTGAATGAAACTCAATTGTATACCTAACCCTTAACTGTACCCCACAACTTCACAATAAAAAAAAAAACATTCCAAAAGACAAATAAAAGAAAATGTACTGTCTGCCAACTTTTAATAACCTGACATCATCAAATAATTTTTTAAAGAACAGGACAATTAGCAAACTTAATTATAATTAAGAGACATTTTCTACTACAGAGATGCTATGATGATCTATTATATTAATTATTTTGAAAGACTGTTTTCTTAAAAAATGAAACTCGAGAAAAATTATGAGATAAAATATAACCTAAGCTTATCTACAAATATAAGACTCTCACACAGCCTTGATTTTAAAATAATACTGACATTTTTGCAAGTCAAAAATTCTTAAATTATATTTTGAATAAATATTACAACAGTGCAGTTTTTAAAAATTCTAATGCAAGAGGACAACACAAGAGACAATAGAAGAGTTTTCATCCTAAGTACTACCTTAGGTCCCTGTAATTTTTTTTTTTGTTTTTTTTGAGTTGGAGTCTCACCCTGTTGTCCAGGCTGGAGCGCAGTGGCACGTTCATGGGCACCACAGCCTTGACCTTCTGGGCTAAGGCAATCCGTCTGCCACAGCCTTCAAAGTAGCTGGAACTACAGGCACATGCTTTACACACCTAGCTAATTGTTTTATAGAGACGAGTTCTCACCAAGTTGCCCAGCTAGTCTCGAACACCTGGGCTCAGGTAATCCTCTCGCCTCAGCCTCCCGAAGTGCTGGGATCACAGGCTTGAGCCACCGTGTCCAGTTTCCTGTAAATGTTTTAAAAGACTCAATTGTTGCTACCACATGAACCAAACTGACTTTACATCATTTTCCAATCTCAGGTTGTGGGACACAAAATCCAAAACTATCCTATTTCCTACTATGGAAAAAAGAAATTACTAAGTAAGGAGGGTCTAAAAGAGAAAATAAAGAGGAAAGACACAAAAAAGAGTTAGCTGGAGGAGAAAAAAATGGGTTCAGAAAAATAGAAGAAGAGAAAAAAAGAGGAGTAAGGAGAACGAGAGTGATAAAACAGGGTAAGAAGGAAATTGAAAAGTGAACTGCTATGCAGACTTGGAGGCAGGGACAAGCTTTCCTCTGCTCTCGGAAGGATGACTTGAATGAACTGACAACAGGCAGGTTAATAGGAGAAAAAGGCATGCAAATGTGTTAGTGTGTATAAACACAGGGCATTGAAAGAGGATGGCACCCAATAACCCAATGAAGTCCAGAAGCTCATACACCCTTCTTCATAGCTGATGAGGGAAATACCATTTTGAGGGACAGCAAATGAGTTTTAGAGGGAATGAATGGGTCCATCACTCAAACAACAATAAGTAAATTATTCTCTTTGGAAATTGAATGAGACAGAAGAACAGACGGTAGTTTGGGGAAAAGTGCATCTGGGCTCCAGGTGTGGTGTTTAATTTTTAGTCTCCTCCTCCATGATATGACTTTTAATCTTCTCTGGCTAATGAAATTTCAGGGAGAAGATCAAAGACAATGTGTTTCTTTTTGGGGTTCAGTTTCTAGGTAGATTAAGGACTTTCAGAGAACAGTCTCCCCCTGTGCTTTGGGAGGGACAGAGAATGGAGAGCCAGAAGTCAGGGCAGTGGCAGGTCAGAGGGGCCTGAGAACCCTGCTTTAGTTTCAGCATGTCAAAGTGCCATATTTTGGGGTATCATTTTCTGAGCCCCAACACAGAATGCTTACATATAATTTACTTCTATTTTGACAGACTGAGGCATATGATCCAGGTTTTCCAGTTTTGCTTTCATTATTATTATTTTAAAAGATAGAAATTCTTATCATTTTCCTCTTCCTCCCTCCCAGCCTCTTCTCACCCACCCACAAAGTTAGCCTGAGCAGAAAGAGGAGCAGGTGGGTCTCGGGAAGTTTGTAGCCAGTCACTGAGGCTCATGAGTTACCGAGGACACAGGCCTTATGGAAACCCTCTTGTGATAAGAGTGTCAGGGACCACTGCCAACTTCCACATCGTGTGACCAGCGGATGCAGACCTGTGCCATCCGCCACGCTCCCTATGGTCTTTCCTTTCTGGATGTCATAACCTATTTGTTCTCCACAGGGGTTTCCCTTCAAAGAGTCAAGCTTCTTGCCAAGCCATCTTTCAGCCAAAAACTGTTTTCCTCTTATTTACCAAAAAAAGAGGAAGACAAAATCCCACCCATCCTTTTCAGAGCTGCTTACTTTCCATTTGAGATTAATGAGCTTCCCACCGTGAGGCCAAGTTGCTTTGTTCAGATAATGAAATTAAATCATACTCTTGCTTCACACGTGGCAGTTCAAACAAATGTGGACTCAGTAACTTAGAGTGAAGTCCTTGGTGTGGCTGAAAAGAAGGAATGCGACTGTCTTGCTGATATAAAAGTTAGACTCCAATTTCTCTCCAGATTTATGCCCAACATTGACAGAGGAAACCTTGAATATTCACCCAGTGTATTTCAAATACAAACCTGCATTTTAAGTGTCTTTAAGTGACTGGCCAGGGTTTCTAAAGATGCAGTGAAAACATCAGGGAAAAGAGTGGGGACCCTGGATAAGACATCTGTCACCATCCTATATGACACAGAGTGCAGACCTTGCAGGAAAAGCCATGCTGCTATGTGACGTCACTTTCAAGGAACACATGCTGAGTGAAGTGAACACATGCCGTATTGGCCTGTGCACTTGGAAAGCATTAAAGACTCACAGCTTACAAGGAGCAAATGACAGAAAAAAATGTATATAGTGAGAGTCTTAGGGCATAAACCCCTCTCCAGACTTCCTACCACATGAGGATCTTTAAGTCAGAAGAATTAAGAAGCAGCTAGAAATTATTTCTGGACCCAAGCAGAAAATGCTTTCAGTTAGGGAATCAAGAAATGGGATGATGTGTCTACTCAGGCACATGTACTCAAACTGAAAGGACTAGAATAATGTTCCCTATTTCAGAGAATGGAGGTGCTGAGTGAATTTCTGCCTCCTGCCGTGCCTGAAGAGCTCCCCAGACCCAGGCTGGAGGGTCAGGGGATTTTAGTAGAGAATTCGGAGGAAATAGGACTAGAGCCAGCAAAGGAAAGTCATTGAGGAGCCGAGGACAGGGATGAAAGGGGCTGTTTTCCAAAAAATAAGAGGTGAGTTTCAAATGATTCCTGTAAAGTGTAAGCATTTTTCATGGGTATCATGAATTTGTAATCTAAAGAATTTATGGAATTGCAGGTGGAGACCAGCAGAGCAGGGAGTAGACATTTTACACAGACTTTAAGCAAAATGTTTCCTTTTATTATACACCTCATTATGCTCTGGCCACCTCCTAAAAGATAATGACACTGGTAAGAAAGGAGCCAGAACAGATCCTGAAGCAATCCCTAGTCACTCTCACCTTCGTTGCCGTGCAGGGCCAGGGAGTGAAGTTACACACACACACACACACACACACACACACACACACACACACACACACACACAAAACCCCCATGTGTCCTATTGTGCAATGCAGGTTTCATGTAAGAAGAAAAATCCATGTATCCAAGGAATATTTACTGAGCAACTACTATGTGTGTAGGCAATGGGCACTGGGAGTGCAGCCACAAGTGAAATAATGCTCTTGGATGTATGGAGCTTTTGTTCTAAGTAGGTGAGACAAATACTATAATGTTAATGGCGAGAAGAAATATAAATAAAAGTTCAGCCTGGGCAACGTAGAAAGACCCTGTCTAAAAAAAGCTGGGCACGGTGATTCACGCCGGCAATCCCAACACTCTGGGACATCAAGGCAGGAGGATTGTTTGAAGCCAAGAGTTCAAGGCTAGCATGGGCAACATAGTAAGACCATGGGTATGGTGGCATGCATAGTTCCAGTTACTCGGGAGGCTGAGGTGGGAGGATTGTCCAATGCCAGGAGGTCAAGGCTGCAGTAAGTTATGATTACATCACTGTACTCCAGCCTGGGCAAGAGAGAGAACCTGTCTCAAAAAGAATAAGAACATAAGCATAGTAAGGGAATAATAGATGAAGATGATGATATGATATAGGATGATCGAGGAAAGAAGACCTTTCTGAGTAGCTTAGAGACCTGACTGAAGGAAGGAGTCAGTGCTGGGCGAATAAACTATATGCAAAGACCCTGAGGAAGGTGGTGATGCTTGAGGTGTGGCAGGAAGGTGAGTAGGAGTGGAGTTAGTAACAGTGAGTTCACCTCATCTGATAACTCCCTTTTAGGCAATGCAATAGAATGCCAAAGACGTTAGTTGCCTAATTAATTGTAGCTTCTATACAGAATGATATGCAAACCTGAGTCCATCCCATTGGTCCTTGGCAGAACTGCTACTAGTCCACCTGGCTCCTTTGGGCACATTAGAAAATGGCATCCCTTTCCCCAGGCATAGGCCACCCCATGCCCAGGTGCAATGCTGGGCAGAAGGTGCCAGGCCTGGGCTCCAGCTCCCACTTGCCCCTCGCCCAGGGCCCTTGGGCAGGGTCCAACACATAAAGCTAGAATTGGCAGAGTTCTCTTTGTGCTATAATGTTGCCCCTACTAGTGATCATATGGTCATAGTTCCCGAGTCGATGGATCAAACTGGAACTCTTAGATAATTCTGATCCAATAGCTCATTTTGCAACAACCATGTAGCACCATGTCCCCTGTCGCCCTTTGGTCTGTGTTGGAAGTGATTGGAGAGTAGAACAGATGAGCTACCTAGCCATATATGAAGAATGAGATGTGTATTGACTTCCTGCTGCTGTAACAAATTACCACATGTTTAGTGGCTTGAAACAACACAGATTTATTATCTTCCAGAGTTGAAGGTCAGAAGTCCTAAATTCAAGGTGTCAGCACAGTTGCATTTCTTCTCGAAGCTCTATGGGAAAATTCATTTCCTCACCTTTTCCACCTTCTAGAGGCCATCTGCATTCCCTGAGCTGTAGCCACTTCCTCCATTTCTTCCATCTTCAAAAGCAACAAGGTAGGATCTTCAACTCTCATACACACACACACACACACACACACACACACACACTGCTTCCATCAAGGCTCCTCCTTCAACTCTGACCCTCAGTTCCTTTCCCACAAGGGCCCTTGAGAGGACATTGAGTGTGTCTGGATAATCCAGGATAATCTCTCATGAGGATCCTATACTTAGTCAAATCTACAAAGACCCTTTGTCACATTAGGTGACACAGCATTCCGTGGATTAGGTTGTGGGCATCTTTGGGGGCATTATTCTGCCTCCCATAGGATGTAATCAGGAAGTGCACTCCGTGGGAAGGCCTCACTCCACACTGTTCCTGGACTTAAGAATTTTTTTTAGCGATTTACTCTTCACCTCTTGAGGGCTTTCTGATTTTTATAAATATTTATTGATAAAGTACAAATGCAGCTGAGAGGGGATAACACGTCAAGTGTTATCTGTGAAGACTTTAGCGGGAGGAAAAAGACCCTGGGAAATGATTAGAGAATGTGGGGTGGAGGGTGTTTGTGCACTACCGGCAAAAAAATCATTCCACAATTTTTGCCAAGAGCTGACTTTTTCCCTTAGAAAGCGAACACAGCTGGGCATGAAGAAGGTCAAATTCTAGCCTGTGACTAGTTGTTGAATCGCCTTTTATATCTTTGTATCTCACTTTCCTCATAGTGAACTGAGGCAGATGAACCTGGGAAAATTCAGTGATATCAACAGGAGAAAATCCATCTAGCAATGGCTGACAGCAGTTTAGGGCCCAACCAGACTCAGGGCCTGCTTTGCTTTTCCTCATTTGCCTTATATCCACCTGATCACGTATTTATGTAGTGTACATTATATATGTGGATATTGCATATGTGTTATGTATGTGTATATATTTATATCACAATTTAATTACAATTATCAGCCTACCACCACTAAAAATGTGAGTTATTGCAGAACAGAGACTTTGTTCTGCTTTATTTGTGATTAACACAACAATTTTAAAAGTAAATAGCTAATTAAAAACACAGAACTCGTAGGGACGTTTCTTTAGAATTGAGCCTGAGCAGAAGGATCACCTGAGTCCAGCAGGTCAAGGCTGCTGTGGCCATGAGTGTGCTACTGCACTCCACCCTGGGTGACAGAGTTAGACTCCAACTCAAAAAAAGAAAAAGAAAAAAAGAATTGAGCCAGAGTTTCACAGGCTGCCAGAGTAGCTTGGGAGGGATGGGTGGGATAAGTAGTCCTGCAGGAAGGACTGTGGGAGGTGGGTCTCGTGAGGAGGGGCGGATGGGATGGGTGGTCCTGCAGGAAGGGGTGTGGGAGGTGGGGTCTTGTGTGGAGGACCAGATGGGGGAAGGAAGGGAGGGTAGGAGTTCAAGCTGCAGAGATGGCAGCTGCATTCTTGCTGGAATGTTTGTGAGAGGATTACATGGGACTCAGGCCAGGGAAATACATTTCCTATGTGGGATATTTCAGTGTTGTATCCCTTCTGCTTTTAATTTTTTGAAAATTTACAATGACATGTCAGTCTCCATCTCTGCCCTGTCATCTTCTGTGAACTCCTTCAGGCACTCACCTCTTTACTTTGAAACCTCCACAGACCGTCATTCTCTCCCATATTTATTCAGAAATTGTCATTCCTCTTTCCAAGCTTCACTTTGCACCTGTACCCTAATCCTGTGCCTTCTTAGACCCTTTTACATTTCTGATTATAAACACTTATTTTACCTTTTTAAAATTAACTTATTTATTTATTTATTTATTATTTTTTTGAGTCAGAGTCTCACTCTGTCACCCAAGCTGGAGTGCAGTGGCATCCTCATCGACCTGCTGGGCTCCGACGATCCTCCCTCCCCAGTCTTCCAAGTCGCCAGAATTACAGGCATGCACTACCATGCCCAGCTAATTTTTTTGCTATATTGTAGACAAGGTCTCGCCAAGTTGCCCAGACTGGTCTCGAACCCCTGGGCTCAGGCAATCTTCTTGCCTCAGCCTCCCAAAGTGCTGGGATTACAGGCTTGAGCCACTGTACTCAACCTTCTTTTACCTTTTAAAAATCACAGGGCGCTGCTATGATAATTAATATGCTTTGTCTTTGCCCTGTTTAGCACACAGACCCTTTGCACTAGCTGCCCTGAGGTATCTGCAAACCTGGAGGGAGTGTAAGATTTTTACCAAAGAAACACCAAGAACTTCTGAAGGAGAGTCAGGATCATCCCCTGCAAAGCAGAATAGGATGAGGCAGCAAGCCTGTAGCCTCACTCCTGCCCACCTCCATCCCTGTGTTTAACCAGCAGGACTCTACTAGATCAGTCATAAAGGTCTCCTACTGTGTGGGGAAAACCCTAATCAAGGCTCAGCAGATCTCCCAGGACAGAGCTAGGGAGGTGGAGTGCTGGGACTATGAGAAGAGAACAGATCAAGTAGAGCTGGTGTGATCTGTGTCCTGACACTCCTCTCCAGGCTCTATCCTGAAGAGGGCTGTGTCGGGGTGGCACCCCCCACTGCCATCCAGGTCTCCGGGAGGTCATGGTTCCGCAGGGAAGCTCAACCACGTGCATTGGCCATTCCATGACTACCCTGTCATACACAGGCTTCATTCTTCTATCTTTCTTTTTCCCTATTTCCAACTTGTTTTTTAACCTTTTCTTCCATCTTTCCTACTTTCACTTCCTTTGTTCATTCTTTAAATGTGGCTATTCTCCAAAGTTTTGAATTCAACACTTTTAAGTGATCTCACTTTTTTTTTTTGAGTTGGAGTCTCACTCTGTCGCCCAGGCTGGAGTGCAGTGGCATGCTTATGGCCACCCCAACGTTGACCTGCTAGGCTCAGACAATCCTTCTGCCTCAGCCTTCCAAGTAGCTGGAACTACAGGTGTACACGACCACACCCGGCTAGTTTTTTAATGTATTATAGAGATGAAGTCTTGCCAAATTGCCTAGGCTGTCCTCGAACCCATGAGCTCAGGCAATCCTCTCACCTCAGCCTCCCAAAGTGCTGGGATTACAGGCTTGAGCCACCACACCCGGCTGTGATCTCACTTTTTACCCATATTAACGATCTCCTCTAGGCAGGTGTTCCCTAAATCCACGCATCTGGCTATAACTTCTCTTTTGAACTTCAGGCTTTACTATAAATGTTGACAATACCACCATTCTTTGTAAATTTCTCTACTTTCCATTTTGAGTGAAAATCGAAATATCTCACTCATGTTCATAATAACTTAGTAAAATGCCCCAAATACATAATTGCTATATGCCAAATCCCAAATATTTTGCATATATTAACTCATTTAATCCTCACCACAGCCCTATGAGATTGTTACTATTACTACAATGGTATAGCTAAGGAAACAGGCACAGAGAGGTTGTCATGCTGCTAGTAAACACCAGATGCTAGAATTTGAACCCTGGCAGCTGGTTCTAGAGTCTGTGCTCTAAAGCACTGCGCTATATAACTTCTCACTAGAAAACTAGACCATGTTAAATGAAAAACTGATATAAAATTATATACATAATTACAACTATGTAAAACAAGCAGCACACAATCTACATAAGTAGGTAAAGAAGGAAATATACCAGAAGGAAATATACCAAGACCAGAAGGAAATATACCAAGATATCAGTAGTGACTATTCTGGTACAAGAAGTACTAAGAACAATTTTCTTTCCTTTTTTTCTCTCTGTTTTTAAAAATATTTTATTTTATTTTAAAGATATAGGGTATAATTCAGGATTAAGCATACAAACATTGATTAGGCAGGTACCCTTGTTGATGAGGTGTGACCCTCCCTCCTCTAGCAGTTTTCCTCAACTGCCAATTGCAACATCACCCCCCCTTGGCAGTTTCCCACTACTGCCAATCTCTTTCTTATAGTATTATGATAATTATTCAAGGTCTGTTTATGAGTGAGAACATATGGTACTCTGTTCTTTGTTTCTGTGATAAATCACTGAGTATGATAGACTCTCAATCCATCCAAGTTGCTGCAAAGTTTATATGTTTGTCCTTCTTTATAGCTGCATAATATTCCATTGTGAATATGTACCACAGTTTTTTAATTACAGTCCAGCTTCAATGGGCAGCATGGTTGGTTCCATGTTTTTGCTATTGTGAATAGAGGTGCAACAAACATATGTGTGCAGGCATCTTTTTTGTAGAATGATTTGAGTTCCTCCGGGTATATTCCCAATAGGAGAATTGCTGGATCATACAGAAGGTAAATTTCTAGTTCTTTCAGAAATCACCACACTGTCTTCCAGAGAGGTTGCACGAGTTTGCATTCCCACCAGCAATGTACAAGTGTTCCTTTTTCTCCACGTCTTCACCAGCATCTGATGCTGTTTGTTTTATTAATGATGGTCATTCTTACTGGGGTTAGGTGGTATCTCAATGTGGTTTTGATTTGCATTTATCTGATGATCAGTGAGGCTGAGCACTTTTTCATGTGTCTTTTGGCTGCCTGTATATCTTCTTTTGAGAAGTGTCTATTCACATCTTTCGCCCACTTTTTAATGGGGCTGTTTGTTTTTTTCCTTTTGGCATGTTTGAGTTCCTTGTAGATCCTAGATGCTTCAGGCCTTTGCCAGATATACAGTTAGCAAATATTTATTGTCCATTCTGTGGGCTGTCTCCCTGCTCTCTTGGTGGTTTATTTTGCTTTGCAGAAGTTTGTCAGTCTGATGAGGTCCCACTTGTCTATCTTATTTTTTTATGATATGGACACTTAGGGTTCTGATCAGGAATTGGTTGCCAGTTCCAATTTCCTTAAGGGTGTCTCTTGCATTTTCTAAGATTCTTATAGTTTGAGGTTTTATGTTTAGGTCTTTGATCCATTTAGAGTTAATTTTTGTGTATGGTGATAGGAAGGGTCCTGTTTCAATCTTCTGCATGTGATCAGCCAGTTTTCCCAGTACCATTTACTGAGTAGGTTCTCCTCTCCCCAGTGGTTGTTGTTGGAAGCTTTGTCAAAGATGAGTTGATTGAGAAACTGAGACTTAGCTTCTGGAATCTCTATCCCAGTCCATTGGTCTATATGTCTGTTCTTGTACCAACACCAGGCTGTTTTGATTACTGTAGCCTTATAGTAAAGTTTGAAGTCAGAAAGTGTGGTACCTTTGCTTTGTTTCTTTTGCTAAGGATTGTTTTGACTATTCGTGGTCATTTATGTTTCCAAAGGAATTTCTGTATTGCCATTTCCGGATCTGAGAAGAATGATGTTCGTAATTTAATGGGTATTGCACTGAATCTGTAGATTGCCTTTGGTAGGATGGACATTTTAACAAAGTTGGTTCTTCCTATCCATGAGCATGGAATATTTTTCCATTTGTTTGTGTCTTCTTGGATTTCTTTGAGCAGTGTTTTGTAGTTCTCATTGTAAAAGGCCTTTCACTTCACTAGTTAGGAAGATGCCAAGGTATTTCATTTTTTGTGTGGCTATTGTGTATAGGATTGTGTTTTTAATTTGGGTCTCTGGCTACTTGTTGTTGGTGTATAGGAATGCAACTGTCTTTTGCACATTTATTTTGTACCCTGAGACTTTGCTAAAGTCCCTTATCAGTGCAAGCAGATTTTTGACAGATTCTCTGGATTTTCAGGGTATAGGATCATAGCATCAGCAAAGAGGGATAACATGACTTCCTCTTTTCCTATTTGGATACCTCTGATTTCCTTCTCTTGTCTAATTTCCCTAGCTAGGACTTCCAACATAATGTTGAACAAAAGGAGTGAGAGTGGGCTGCCTTGTCTTGTTCCAGTTTTCAGGGGAAACGTTTCCAGTTTCTGTCCATTTAGCAATATGTTAGCTGTGGGTTTATTGTAAATGGCACTTACTATTTTGAGGTATGTTCCTTCTATACCTAGTTGTTTAAGGGTTTTTATCAAGAAGCGATGCTGGATTTTATCAAAAGCCTTTTCTGCATCTAGTGGTATAATCGTGTGGTTCTTGTTTTAACATCTGTTGATGTACTGTATCTAAATACATTTGTGGTCTTGCGAATGTTGAACCAGTCCTGCATCATCGGGGTGAAGCCTACTTAGTCATGGTGGATGATTTTTGAGATGTGTTTTTGGATCCCAAGTTTATTTTCTGCCCTCTATTTTTTTGACTTTCCACATTTCCTATTATGAGTATAATGTTTATAATGAAAAATAAATGCATTGTGCGTTTCATTTTAAAATGGCGGTGATAAATTGAAGCATGGAAAATATTAATTGCAGCATATCTTCCCTCTCTCCAACAGAAAATAATTCATATATCTAAATCTTGCATTCCATTTCTCCATCTTAATTCTTCCTACTTTTTTCTAGATTCTTAGATTTGTAACCATTCTACATGCCAGGTTCATCTTTTAAAGGCAATGTTTTCTTTATACCACTTCACTATTCAAGGGTTTTCTGTCTTCCTGTTACTCATTGGATTCAATTCAAACTGCTAAACCCAGCACTAAATCTGACCACAGTCTAGCCCTGACCTTTCTTGCAACCTTTTCTCCCTGTGCTTTTCTTTCCTCTACCCCAGTCTTTCCTTGTTCCGTGCAATACTCCAGGTACCAAGACAATCCTGACAGAAGTGAATTGGCAGCCTGAGCCTACCTTCGGGACGGGGTTGGAATTAGCTCATGCTTCCCAGTTCCCGTATCCCCTGGCCTGGCCAAATCCCCTATGCTGAACCTGCCCAAGAGCCTCCACTGTCAAGGGAGCCAGGAGTAAGTCTTCCTGAGTTTTGCCACCCCCCCCCATATAGATTAGCAGGTAGCCTAGTTTGTGGTCTTGTTCTGCTCTTTGTGTTCCTCTATTCTTCCCTGTATTTCCCTGACAGAATGACACATGATTGTTCTCCAAAAGTCTTGTCAGATTTAAGCTAGATCCAACTAGCCCTCTTGACTTCTGTGTTGGACTAACAACTGGATGCTCCAGCATAGGACTTCGTTCATTGAATTAGACCTCCTTGAACTGCCTGTCCCACACCTAAGGACACTGGGTCTTGGAGACAGCGTGACTCCAACCACTTATGTATCCACAGACTCCACTGCCTCACACCTTCTCTGACAGAACTGTCTGTCAGCCTTGTGTTCCAAATCTGCACATAAGGTATCTGGAGTCTTTCTGAGACTGGATGGTTGCTGCCAAAGTATATCTGCCCGAACCTTTCCTGCCCCTTGAGGCTTTGATTATGTTGTTCTTTTTGCTCAGAATCCTCCTATAAAGTTTCTGCCTTTTTTTGAAACCGTTTTTATTGTGGTAAAATACACATAACAGAAAATGTACAACTTAAATAACTTTTAAGTGTACAATTCAGTGGCATTAAGTGCATATACAATGTTGTACAACCATTGCCATATCTATTTCCAGAACTTTTCATTATCCCAGACAGAAACTTTGTACCCATTTTAAACAATAACTCTCCATTTCTCCACCCCCCAGTTGCAGGTAACCTTTCATTTACACTTTGCTGCAAGGAACTTGACTGTTATAGGTACCTCATGTAAGTGGAATCATACAATATTTGTCCTTTTGTGTCTGGTTGTATTAGTCAAGGTTCTCCAGAGAAACAGAACCAATAGGAGACAAAGACACACACACACACACACACACACACACACACACACGCACACACACACACACGGAGGAGGAGAAGGAGGAGGAGAAGGAGGAGGAGAAGGAGGAGGAGGAGGAGGAGAGGGAAGAGAAGAGGGAGAGGGAGAAAGAGAAGGAGAGGGAGAGACTTGTTAGGAGGAATTGGCTCATGCAATTATAGAGGCTGAGAAGTCAGCTTTTGTGAACTGGAGACCCAAGCAAGCCCGTGTGGAATTCCAGTCTGCATCTGAAAACCTGAAAACCAGGGAAGCTGATGATGTCAATCCCAGTTCAAGGACAGACCAATGTCCCCTGACACCTAGCACTGTTCCACTCACAAAAGAGATAACCAGCAAATATTCAGTGTACTGAATCCATGTATGAGAAGTGAATAAGCGATTATAATAACAAATACAAATTAGAATTTTTCATTTTTCTTTTTATTCAAAGTAACAAGTTTTGGTTTGTTTGTTTGTTTGTTTGTTTGTTTGTTTGTTTGTTTGTTTTGGGGTTGGAGTCTCACTCTGTCACCCAGACTGGAGTGCAGTAGCACGTTCACAGCCACCCCAGGGTCGACCTGCTGGGCCTCCATGATCCTTCTGCCTCAGCCATCCAAGTATCTGGAACTACAGGCACGTGCTACCACGCCCGGCTAATTTTTTTATTTATTGTAGAGACAAGGTCTCGCCAAGTTGCCCAGGCTGGTCTTGAACCTGCGGTCTCAGGCAATCCACCAACCTCAGCCTCCCAAAGTGCTGGGATTACAGGCTGTGCCACCGAGCCCAGCCAAGTAACAAGTTTTTACTTACTAACTTCCACAGCTTTATAATTTAAAAAACTCTTTAGGGAAGCACATATATATTGTCTGAATCAGCTTGACAAATTATGATGACCCAGTATAGTAATCTAATAAGCTAAATATTATCTGATTATTCTATTAGGCTGAAATAAACCACTGTCTTTTGTCAGGAGGAAAAATCGATGCACATAAAGTGTTTATTTCAAAGGCTGTACTTAGCTGTGTAGTCAGGTATCTGATCTTTGCTATCTGATGGGCTTAATCATATGCATGCTTCTGAGAAGCTACACTCTCAGCAAAGTTGTCTAATTGTGGAAAATGACGGAGCTGTAGATTCACAGTGTGGAATTCTAAGCCTCGCCTAATGCGAGTGTTGCCCAACAAGGTTTCAGATTGTGCAAAACAAGCATTCCTCGGCAACACTCAGCTACGTCAGTTAAACATTGTACATGTTTGTCAGAGAGCCAATAGTGTGGAAAAAGAGGAGAAAATCAGTGGATATTTATAACTGGAGATGTACATTATTTCACACACATTTGAATTCTACAGTTCAAATTATATAAATAATTTTTGAGCTCAAAAAGTAAATGTGACAAAATTATCCAAAAAGCAGTTAAACAATTTTTAAAGGTGAAGACAGATTTATTTATACCAGAATATCCATCTCATCCTTAGCCATACTGTCTTCACCAAAGTCCTATAATTATCTTATAAACGCCACGCAAGGCCCAAACACTGACCATGACCTTTCTCTGCAAGCATCCAGGACGATACGTTCAGCCGCTCTTCCCTTGGGCCGATGACAGGCAAGCGTTGTGAAGTGTTAGACTGCCACCTGCTGGGTCCCACCAGTCTTCATGGAAAAAAAAAACTGGAATACATCGGATCTTTTTCCTCCTCCTTTCTTTCTTTTGGGTAATCTCCCAGATAAGACCATAGTCGACTTGAAGAAGAGAGTGTGGAAGCCTTTTCTCTTGGTCTTGGCAGTATAACTCAGCCTCTGAATTCTAGAAAGATTCTTACATAAGAAAACAATTCACTCTAGTACTATTGAGTGGTGACACATTCCGCTAAGACTTAGAGAATTCAGAAAACAAACAAATCCAGGTATAGTCTCACAGTGTTGACATTAGAGTTTCCAGAGAAGGCAGTGTGGCGCATGGGGAACAGGAGTGGAACTGTGAACAGTTACTTCACCCTCACATTTCACGTTGTTCCACCTGTGGGTCTTCTGCAAAACAAAGAGCTTTTCCAGCTAGACTCCATCTGTGTAACTGCAAAAGAGGAGTTTTGTGCAGCTTGAGTCATTCCATGGGATTTAGGGATAGATGTTAGACCTTCTCTAATACAGTAGCCACTAGCCACAGGAGGCAATTACATCTCTGAAAAAATGGCCAGTCTGAGGTGTGCTGTAAGTGTAAAAAAACTCACTGGATTTCAAAGATTTAGTATGAAAAAAAAGATGTAAAATATCTTGCTAATTATTTATATTAATTATACATTGAAGTGTAATACTTTGATGTATTTGATTAAATAGAATATTTAAAATTAATCTCCCGGGGGGGTGGGATTGGCAGTTGAAGGAAACTGCTAGGGGAAGGAGGGGCACACCTCATCAACAAGGGTACCTGCATAATTACCGTTTGTATACCTAACCCTGAATTGTATCCTACATCTTTATAATTAATTAATTAATTAAATGAAAATTAAATTAAATTAAATTAATTTCACCTGTTTCTTTTCATTTCTTTGGAGTTGGAATCTCACTCTCTCACCCAGGTTGGAGTGCAGTGGCATCATCACGGCTCACCACAAGCTGCTGGACTCAGACAAGACTTCTGTCTCAGCGCTCCGAGTAGCTGGAATTACAGATGTGTACCACCATGCTCTGCTAATTTTTTTGATTTTCTGTAGAGAGGAGGTCTCTCTATGTTGCCTAGGCTGGTCTCAATTTCCTGGGCTCAAACAATCCTCCCACCTCAGCCTCCCAAGTGCTGAGATTACAGGTATGAGCCATAACAGCCAGCTTGTTTCATTTTGTTAATGTGACTACTAGAAGAATTTTTAAATGTGTCACATTTTTCTATTGCACAATGCTGAGTTCAACAAACAATTATGGTTGATGTTTATTGAGTGTTTACTGCGTAATATGCTAAGGGTTTTATGCACACTGGTTTTTCATTTCATCCTCATAATTGCTGTATTAAGAATATGTATGATTATTATTTCAGTTTTACAGACTGAGACTCAGGACAAAGAAAAAGGCTCCATAGTTGGTGAATGACTATGCCTGGACTTGAACCCATATGCTTACAAATCCAAAATCAAAACTCTCATTCACAATGCATACAGCATTCTTTCAGGCTCTCTTTGGTCCCACCTCTGTTGAAGTACTTGCTTCTGTTCTGTGGCTTTGTCATAGACCTTTTTTTCCTCTCTATAGGACCACCTTGCTATAAATTCTATAGTCAGGTAAAAAGAAGTTGTTCTCCTTTATATATTTTCCTAGGCCCATATTAAAGAATAAATTTAGAGCTGAAATGGTATATAGAGGTAGAATTCTTTCCAACTTCTTCTAATTTTTGTCCATCTTGGCTTTCAGTGTTTTTAAGTATAAAATTTATCAGACATCATAAATCCTTGAGAAAGTACTCTAAGAGGTTTTAGACAAAAACAGATTTTCCAGATTTGCCTGGAGTATTTTTTAGCTTTTTGCAAAGAAGAAAAGTTCTATTTGTACAAAAGCACTAGGCAAAATTTCTATGAGTCTTAAATCCTTCTGTTATTTGGATACATTGAGGCTACACACACACACACACACACACACACACACACACACACACAAAGTCATTTATAATCTCTCTTACAAAAAAATCCGGCTCTTGATGTTTTTAGTTTTGGGGAGACAAATCTTAAATTCTAAAATAAGTCAGTGGTGTTAAATTCTAAAAGCAAGTTAGAATAGACATTCAGGAATGAATAAATGTGACCTTTCCTCCATGTCTAATTATTTCCTGCTTTGTCTCAAATTGTTTTGGCTCTCTCCAGTTGTGAAGTGCCGAGAAACCTTAACAGTGGCTAGCAGAGCAAAATCTAAACAAATCATATGTTAAATAACATAGATTTCTAGTATAAGCAGAGAAAGCAAAAACTAGGTTTTCAGCCATCCATCCAACTATCCATCCTCCTATCCATCCATCCACCCATCCAACACATTCATCCATCTATCCACCCATGCCAGGCAAGGAGAATACAGATTCAACAGTAAACAAACAAAGCTCAACCCTGACCTCATAGAGCTTATACTCTTGTGGGCAAGGCAGACATAAACAATTACATATGCAAATAAAAACTACAATTTGAGTAGAGTCCGATAAAGGGAAAAAATAGGGTACAAATAGTGTTCAGGGAAGACTCCGGTTCTCTGGGGTCTGGTGAAGGAAATGGTCTAAAACTGCCAAGAGCATTCAATTGTAAAAAAAGGAAGGTGAATGTTGATAGTGTTGACAAAAGATGCCAAACTGTAAAATATTTAAGATAGTTAATTCTGAGTCCAAGTGAGTAATTTAGGCCTGTGGCATCATCTGAAGAGGTCCTGAGAACATGTGCCTGAGGTGGTTAAATTGTAGCTTGGCTATTTACATTTCAGGCAGACAAAAGTTACACAAAACCATACATCGATACATGTAAGATTTCTATTGCTTTGGCCTGGGAAGGCGGAACATTTCCAAGTGCGGGTTTTGCAGGTCATAGGTGGATTCAAAGATTTCGTGATTGGCAATTGGTAGCTAGAGTTAGGCTCTAAGGAATTTTGAAATCACTGAAAGAAATGTTGATTTGAGATAGGAGTAGTTTGAGGAAGTTAAGTTTCTTGATATGTAGATGAAGCGTCCAGGAAGCAGTCCTGAGACAATAGATGGCAAATGCCTGGCTCCTCTGGGATCCTCTGGAAAGGGTAATATCTACAGATGAAAATTTCTCCAAGAGATGGTTTTGCAGGGTTTTAAGATATTTTGGATTTTCTTCATTGTCTGTTCTGTGATGTTATACCAGAGTCAGTTTGGAAAGAAAGCCACATTATATAGAGTTAATAAAAACCTCTCTGATGAGACACTCTTGAGCATGACTTCCCAGGCCCCTTAGTTAGGAATTTGGGAAGAGAGGGAAAAAAGGTCAGAGTTTAGTGCTCAACAGAATGCAGTGAACAAAGGTGAACGTGCAGGAGAGATGTAGGTAGAAGTAGTCAGTATGGGAGAGGTAATCCAGGGCAAAGTAGGGAGCTGATTTTTATTCAAAGCTCAATGAAGAGCTATTGAAAGGTTCTAAGTAGAGAAGTGACACGTTTAGATTTATATGGCTCTGGAAGACTGCTCTCCCTACTAAGTGGAAAGTAGACTGAAGGGCTAGGAGGCAGGTTGAAAGCGTTTCCTGTCA
This sequence comes from Carlito syrichta, assembly GCF_000164805.1. Taxonomy (NCBI): domain Eukaryota; kingdom Metazoa; phylum Chordata; class Mammalia; order Primates; family Tarsiidae; genus Carlito; species Carlito syrichta. The sequence continues at coordinate 629,775 of NW_007252327.1, forward strand.
GTGAGTATTCTTTTACCCCTTGACATTGCTGTTCTCCAGATTTGTGCTGCTAATAATGGTGTGCTATACTTCAATTCCTAAAATGCTTCATTCTTTTTACAGGGCAAAGCCTTTTGTTGTTGTTTTTCCTTGCTATTTCTGTTTGCTTGCTTTCTTTCTGCATTTCTGGAGTCTTTAAGCTCTTTAGAATAGTGTTTCTTTCTTCAGGGCATTCTAAACATCTGGATATAATGTAATAAACATCTGCAGCCTTTGTCCCAGGTGGGCCCACAGCACCAAGGACAGTCCTGGGTTCCTGCATCTGCTTGGAGACCCATAAAATGCTCCATGGAGCATTTCAACACTTCTTTACCGCAAAGCATTTTGGTTTGTCAGCAAAGGTCTTTTCATAATAATGATGAAATCCAGTGTGGGGCTCTTTGACAAAAGACTCAGAGGACAGGCCTGCTCGGGGATAGGCACCACCCATGTGGACCACCTGTGAGCTCACACAAGCCATGTCAGTGGTCCCCCTGGGGCTTATTTGGCTCTTGTTTTGCACTTCCTGAACAGCGTGTTGACTGGATCTGCTGGGCTGCCCCAGTCACTCTTCTACCTCTTTAGGATACATTAGTTCACTGGGGCAGGGCCTGGGCACCTTTCTCAATCAGTGAAAATACTTCCTGTCCTGGAGATCTCCCATTTGTCCTTTTAGCCCTACTCACCATCCTCCTCAGCCCTGTTTTGAGCCCCAGGAGGTTGACTTGTGTGCACCACGAAGATGTCCCTGGCATCCAGCAGGGTTAGGCCAATAAGAACCTTAAGAGATCTCTGCGAAGAGAACGAAGTCAGAGTTTTTATTCCTTCCACTTCCTCCCTGAAGGTTTGCTCTGGGGGTTGTATCCCATCAGCCCCCTCCATGGTTCTGTTTCTGCAGCATCCCCCATTTCAGGCTGAAGGTCAGTAATGGCACCCCTACTTTCTCAGGTCTTGGGACTCCCTACACCTTGCCATCTTTGTTCTTTTATAAAATGCTCCCAATATTATACCAGTTTGAATATGCCCTTTCTTGTTAGGACCTTAACAGACATTCCTCTCCCTGAGGGCCTTTCTCACCCTTTCACTGACAGGACATAATGACGTTTGACTTTCTTTTTTTTTTTTTTTTGAGTTGGAGTCCCACTTCTCACTCTGTCACCCAGACTGGAGTGCACTGGCCGCTCCCGGTCACCACAGCCTCGACCTGCTGGGCTCCGGCAATCCTTCCCCCTCAGCCTTCCAAGTAGCTGGAACTACAGGCACGTGCTACAACGCCCGGTTAATTTTTGATTTATTGTAGAGATGAGGTCTTGCCAAGTTGCCCAGGCAGGTCTCAAACCCGCAGGCTCAGGCAATCCACTCACCTCAGCCTCCCAAAGGCGCGGGATTACAGGCTGAGCCACCGAGCCTGACTTTCCATTGAGAGTGATTCATGTCTTACCCCATCTCACTTCTCCTCTTAGCAGGAGGGTTCTTCCCTACATGACCACACTCTCTGTTGCCCAGGCTAGAGTGCAGTGGCACGTTCATGGCCACTGCAGCCTCAACTTGCTGGGCTCAGGCGATCCTTCCATTTCAGTCTTCTGAGTAGCTGGAACTACAGGTGTGCGCCAACACGTTCAGTCAATTTTTCTTGATTTACTGTGGAGATGAAGTCTCACCAAGTTGCCCAGGTTGGTCTCGAACCCTTGGGCTCAGGCAATCATCTCACCTCGGCCTCCCAAAGTGCTGGGATTATAGGTGGGAGCCACCATGCCCAGCCTATCTCTCAAGTCTTTAAGGCTGCTTAATTCATTTCCACTGAGCCCTGTGCCATGTTATGCAAATAAAACTCCACACAGAACACAGAGAAACCCTGCCAACAAGCATAGGCAACATGGAAGTGTACACCAATCCCTAAAGCACAACACTGATATACAGAGAGATGAAAATATGATGAACCACATTATTGTTCAAGAATAAAAATTACAACAGCTAGCATGTATAAATTGTGTACCAAGTAGCAAGTGCTAGTCTGAGTACTTTCTATATGTTAACTCCTGAAATCCTCACAACCTTAAGAGACAGAGGTTGTTATCGATCTCATTTAATATACGAGAAAACAGGAACTTTCCAGAACACTTGGTGAGAGACAGAGGAGCAGTGGCTGCCTGAGCTGCCCACAGCTATGTGTTACTTCCCTCTCTCCCATGCTGGCCTCAGCCCACTCACTGGCTGTAGAAAATGGCGAAAGAAACCAATGACTGTGATGTTTGCGGGTCAAACCCCAAGCCACTCATAAAGAATTGAAAAAGGCTTATAGGAAACTGGCCCTGAATTACCACCCTTATAAGAATTCAAATGAAGGAGAGAAGTTTTAAACAGAGTTCTCAAACTTACAGAGTTCTCTCTGATGCAAAGAAAAGAAGATTATATGACAAGGGAGGAGAACAGGCAATTAAAGAAGGTGGAGCAGGTGGTGGCTTTGAAGGAGGAAGAAGGATGCAGAGAGAAAGAAGAGGTAAGGATATAATGCATCAACTCTTAGTAACCTTAGAAGATTTATATAGGCCAGGTGCGGTGGCTCATGCCTATAATCCCAGCACTTTGGGAGGCAGAGATGAGAGGATTGCCTGAGCCCACAGGTTTGAGACCAGCCTGGGCAACTTGGCAAGACCTCATCTCTACAATAAATCAAGAAAAATTAGCTGGGTATGGTGGCACGTGCATGTAGTTCCATCTACTTGGAAGGTTAAGGTAGAAGGATCACCTGAGCCCAGCAGGTCGAGGCTGCAGTGGCTGTGAGCATACCACTGCACTCCAGCCTGGGTGACAGAGTGAGACTCTGACTCAAAAAAAAAAAAAAAAAAAAAAAAAAGATTTATATAATGGTGCAACAAGAAAACTGTCTCTGCAAAAAAATGTGATTTGTGACAAATGTGAATGAAGGCAGAGGTAGTAAGAAAGGAGCAGTAGAGTGCTGTCCCAATTGCCATTTACTGGAATGCAAATAAGGATTCATCAGATAGAATGTGGAATGGTTCAGCAAATCCAATCTGTGTGCATGGAGTGCCAGGGTCTTGGGGAATAGAACAGTCCTAAAGATAGATGTAAAAACTGCAAAGGAAGGAAGATAGTTCAGGAGAAAAGATTCCAGAAGTTCAAATTGACAAAGGCATGAAAGACGGTAAGAACATTCCATGGTAAAGGAGACCAAGAACTAGGACTGGAGCCAGGAGATATTTTCCTTGTGTTAGATCAGAAGGACCATACTGTTTTTACACGATGAGGAGAAGATCTTTTCATGTGTATGAACATACAGCTGTTTGAAGCATTGTGTGGCTTCCAAAAGTCAGTATCTACTCTTGACAATTGAACCATAGCCATCACCTCTCATTCAGGTCAGATGGTCAAACATGGAGATATCAAGTGTGTGCTAAATGAAGACATGCCAATTTATCATAGACCATGTAAAAAAGGGTCGCCTAATCATCGAATTTAAGGCGAAATTTCCTGGGAATGACTTTCTCTCTCCTGATAAACTCTCTTTGCTGGAAAAACTCCTACCCAAGAGAAAAGAAGTAGAAAAGATTGATGAATGTATCAAGTAGAACTGATGGACTTTGATCCAGTCAGATGCAATTATAATGGAGAAGCATATGAGGCAGATGATCATCATCCCAGAGGGGGCATTCAGTGTCAAAACTCTCAATGGGGCAAGTGAATTACAATCACTGCTGGCATTCTGTGTACAGTAGTGAATGAGTGAAGGGCTGTAATCATAATATACTCACTACTTGCTATTGTTTTTAATATTAAGCTATAGTGGTTTTTTAAAAGTTAAATGAAGAATAAACGCAAATATAAAAGCTCTCACTTTGCCCTATATGTATGATGACTTCAGTGTGCACAATAAAGTTTAATACCGGTAAAAACTACTTCAAAAAAAATTCTCCTAGCATTTTTTATGCCAGTGCTTATAATTGATTTCAACTGTGTCCATGGACAAGCTTATACTGAAAAGCTAGGTATAGGTATTAGCTTCAGTGTATGACCCTACATTATTAAGTTATAAAATTAAAATTGTATCTAACTGGCAATAAAAAAACCTAATTTGTAGAGAAATATTGGTCTATATAATTATTTGTATTGAGTGGGATTCATTGTGATGCCTCTGCATTTATTCCATTGCTTCAAGTGTTACTTGAAGATGGTAAAATATATAATTTAACCTGTGGTATCAGTAATACAAATGATACCTTTCTAAAGAAGGGCTTATGGAGGGTGGGTGAGGAATTGGCTGTAGTGGAAATTTGCTGGGGGAGGGAGGGGCACACCTCATCAACAAGGGTTACTGCATAATGAACATTTGTATACCTAACCCTGAATTGTACCCCACATCTTTAGAATTAAAAAGTTAAAAGAAAAAAAAGGAAGGGGCTTATCATAATATGCTGTTTCTTGAGAGCTTGCACTTCTAGAATTATGTTCCCTTCTGCTGCACCATCTATATATATACATATATATGTATATGTATCTTGACCAGTCCTGGTTATTTTTCCCCTTCTCTTTGAACCATGATAAGCCTCTGAGTAGTGACTCCAGAGCTGGGAAACTTAGAAATTTAAAGTGAAGACACCTTCACATGAAGAAGTAATTTACATGTGTAGTATAGGAAGGTATCCCTTAGGTATATTACAGGCTTCCTTTTAGCCATTTGACTTATGCCCAAATATAACTGTAATTTAATGTTGTTAGTAAGCAAATTATGATGAATATCCTTAACTGTATGTTTAAAAGTCATCATATGTTTATGCTTAAATCTGAATATCAGAATTTAAGCAATTCTTGAAATGTATGAATGTCTCCTTAATATACTGATTACAAAGCAAAAAAGTCTTTTTTTTTTTTTTTTTTAGAAAATCTGAACCTGGATAGTTTGTGCAACTTACCCAAGGTTAAATAGCTAGTAAGTGGCAGATCTGGAATCTGAACCAAGGCAATTTGGCTATAAAGTTGATGCTCTTAGCTATAATATTATAAATAATTAAAGTCTGTTGTGAAATCTTAGTAAGAAAGCTTATTGCATTCAATGCTTACAACCGGCTGTTTTAATACCCCCCCATTATGAAAATATTGGTAAAAATAAAATAAATATTGGAAGCTTCTACTAAGAGGAAAAGGCAGACTGCTTAGGACATTGAAAGCAAAATAAAAAGAGTTTAAAATATTGTCAAATAATGTGACATTATGGCATTGTATTTACGAAAAAGGCATACTTTAAATTATTTTAATTATTACTTTTTAAAATTTATAAATTTAGATTTAGAATAGTTTGTTGAGGAAGTTATTAAATCTCCCAGGACACTCACTTTTAAAAAGAGCGTCTGGTTATTTATAGTAATGGTTCTCAAACTTCCTGCAACAACTAAGGAGCTTGTCAGATATAAAGATTCCTGGGCCCCACATCACACTTCTGAAATAAAAGCCCTAGGGCATTGTAGCAGATAGAATAATGACCCCTTCAAAGATATTCGTGTCCTGATCCCCTAAACCTGTAAATATATTTTCTTATATGGCAAAAGGGACTTTGCAGATGTGATTGAGTTAAGGGTCTCAAGATGAAAAAATTACCCTCCATTATCTGGGTGAACTTGATATAATTACAAGGGCCCTTATAAGTGAAAGAGGGAGGCAGGAGAGTCAGAGTCAGAGAAAGAGACATGAGTGTGAGGGCAAAGCGGAGGTTAGGGTGATGCAAACTCCAGCCAAGCAACACTGGCAGCCTCTAGAAGCTGGAAAAGGTGAGGAAACAGATTCCTCTTTAGACCACCAGGAAAGTGTCCCTACCTGACCCACTTTAGACTTCTGACCTCCAGAGCTATAAGGTAAAAACTGTATGTTGTTTTAAGCTACTAAGCCTTACTTGCTACAGCAGCTATAGGAAACTAACAGGGGTCAGTTCCAAAATTTTCATTTGTAACAAATGCCCTAGGTGATTCTGCCTTTGGTCTTTGAAGAACATTGCCTTATAGAAATAGCCTGGATATGGGCTTCCAGCAGCAGGATAGAAGGAGGGATTAATATTCATGTAGTATTTCCTCTTTTTTAAATTTAATTTTTAATTTTTTGGTAGAGACAAGGTATCACTATGTTGCCCAGGTTGGTCTCAAACTTCTGGGATCAAGTAATCCTCCCACCTGAGTCTCCCAAGTTGCTGGAATAATAGGCATGAACCACCACAACTGTTTTAAAAAATATTTTAGGCTGGGTACGATGGCTCAAGCCTGTAATCCCAACACTTTGGGAGGCTGAGGTGGCGTGACCTCATCTCTACAATAAATCAAAATATTAGCTGTAGTTCCAGCTACTTGGAAGGCTGAGGCAGAAGGATCGCCTGAGCCCACTCAGTCACTACTGGGGTGACTCTAAGAGTGCTACTGCACTCCAGCCTGGGTAATGGAGTGATCCAACGCAAAAAAAAAAAAAAAAAAAAAAAGATTCTGGTCTAATATTGTACTTATTTTGTTTAAATATAAGCCATTGGTCTACCCTGTAAATTAATCATTAATCATGATATAGTCGTGAAAGGAAGTAGTTACTGTAGAAAAAGCGTGGTATTTAGAGTCAGATGGACCCAGGACCATCCCATTCCTTCTGGGCCGTTTAACCTTATGCAAGTTCCTTCACTTCCGTAATCTTCAGTTTTCCCAATTGTAAACTCTAGGATAATATCACCCCAAATATGTATATTTCAAAGAGCCTGGCATAGTGGTCATCATTCTTTAATGTAATTCACCTTATTAATAAATTAGGAACAAAATCATGCAATAAACTCCTTTGACATGGAAAAGGCACCTGAGAAAATACAACAGCCATTCCCTGTTTTATTTTTTTTTAAGTTAAATTAGAAATTGATGGTGAGTGCCTTAATAATAGATGCTCGGGAAAATTTAAAGTTCCTTCTGTTGTTCATTTCTCCTTTCCCTTCTTTCCAGAAAAATAATGGCAAAGCACCGATAGGATTCTATGTATACGAGTCTTTATATAATAAGGTATTAAGACCAGGCCTTCCCAGTCTTTGTCTCCATAGGACCCTAAGACTGATGTTAATCCCCTCCACTTCCCACAGTGAAGGATCAGGCCAAGCAATTAGAACTTGCAAGGCAGGTATTTAAAAACCATATTTGCTGTGCTTAGCCCAGATCCCATTTGGAAGGTATAAAATATTTGCAGTTGGAGATTTCTCTGGAGGGTGTGATTGGTATGCTGTGAACATCCCACCATCAGATGGCAAGCTTGAGACCTGTCCAACACAGACGTGTCTGATGTGTGTGCTTCAACCATCTTCTGCAGGCCACCACATAGCCGGGCGTGGCTGCAGGAAGAGGAATGTTCAGGAAAAAGCTGTGTGCCCTCTAGGGTAGATCCGAGGGTCACCTTCCCTATGGGCAGCATATGAGCCACCTGGACAGAGCCTGGCTGGGGTTGTCTTCTGTGGAAGAACAGTATGGCAGGGGCCAGGAGAGCTCAGCATGGGTAGTAGGCTGGACCCATCTTCCCAGAATCAGAGACCCAAGAAGAAGTTCTGCTTGTCGCTAGAGAACGGCTGGTAAGAGTTGCCCATTTAGGTTGGGGAGCTCTGAAGAACCCACAAATAACCCCACAGAATGTTGTGACAGGTGGTATGAGGGAGGAGAATGGGGAGAATAAAATTGTTTTCGTATCTCAACATAATGACTTTTTTAAAAAACTCAGTGTAAAGGGAAAGTTATATAAGATCATTAAAATTTCTCAGGAGAAAGTAAGTCTGAGAAAACTTTTTTAATTTCTGAAAAAAAATGTAAAGCCTGTTTAATTCTCTGTGAACCATACAGAAATCATTTGTTCACACTTTTTGTCTATATGTTCATAGATCTTATCCCTTTCCTCAGAAGGAAACAACTCAAGCGTTTTTCTAGTTGTAAAAAATATCAAGTACAAAAAAGTCTAAATGAGGAAGTAAAAATAGTTCGGCCAGGCACAGTGGCTCACGCCTGTAAAACCAGCACTTTGGGAGGCCAAGGCAAGGGGATTGCCTGAGCCTGGGGTTAGAGTCCAGCCTGGACAAATTGGTGAGACCTATTCTGCACAATAAATCAAAAAACTAGCCGGGCGTAATGGCATGTGCCTGTAGTTCCAGATACTTGGAAGACAGAAGGATCACCTGAGCCCATCAGGTTGAGGCTGCAGTGGCTGTGACCATGCCACTGCTCTCCAGCCTGGGTGACAGAATGAGACCTGACTCAAAAAATAAATAAATACATACATAAATAGTTTATAATCTCAACCCTCAATATGAAATACTGGTAACATTTGCAATATGTTCCTTTTTCTTTTTTTCTTTTTTTTTTGAGTTGGAGTCTCACTCTGTTGCCCAGGCTGGAATGCAGTTGGCATGCTCACGGCCACCACAGCTTCAACTGGCTGGGATCAGGTGATCCTTCTGCCTCAGCCTTCCAAGTAGCTGGAACTATAGGCACACGCCACCATGCCCAGCTACTTTTTTTTAAATTTATTGTAGAGATGAGGTCTTGTCAAGTTGCCTGGGCTGGTCTCGAACCTGTGGGTTCAGGCAATCCTCTCACCTCTCACCCTCCCAAAGTGCTGTGATTATAGGCATGAGCTACCGCGCCCAGCCCATACCTTCTAATTCAAAAATTCTCAGAGTTGGAGGCATATGCTTAGGATAATGTATGTAGATGTTCCTCTGAAGGAAAGGGGTGCGGTATCCATGAAGTATGACCTTCAGGCTGCCTCTGCGTGTGTCCTTCAGTTGCAAGGTCATTATCTCACTATTCCTTCTACATAAGCAGGTGGACTTCAGGCTCAAGCGGTCTCCATTCAAGCTATGGCTCTCCATTTCAACTTGTATGACCATGGGTAAGTTACTTAACTTCTCCATTCTTTATTTTTCTCTTCTGTAAAATGAAGGTTATTATAACATATACTTTATCAGGTTTTTGGAGCACTTAATGAGATGATAAATACAATTAACAGGGTGTCTGGCATATAGTAAACTCTCAATAAATGTTGGTATAACACTTCCTTTTAATTGACTTGAGGCCATTGTCCTCTGTCTGCCTTCTGAAACTCTACAAAATAAGTTAAGTTCCTCTTCTACATGAGGACTTCACATATATGTTCTTCATGTCACTTTGTGTCATCTCTGGATGTCCTCAAATTTATCAGTGCTCCTAAAATACAGCCCCTCTGGTGGGACACAGTGCCCAAAACACGTGCTGAGTGCTGAAGAGCACCTTGAACAGCTATTTATGCCCACGTAGAATCAGACAGACCTGGGATCGACACCAAAGTTGCTTTTAATTTTACTTGCTATAGTCTGACTGTCTGTATCCTCCCCAAATTAATATGTTAAAATCTCAACCCCCAAGGTGATGATATTAAGAAGTGGGCCTTTGGGAAGTGATTAGTTTATGGGGGCAGAGCTTTCATGACTGGCATTAATGCCCTTATTAAAGGAACTCCAGAGGCTGGGTGTGGTGACTCACACCTGTAATCCCAGCACTTTGGGAGACTAAGGCAAGAGAATTGTTTGAGTCCAGGAGTTCAAGACCAACCTAGGCAACATAGTAAGACCTTGCCTCTACAAAAATTTTTTAAAATAAATTATCTGAGCCGGGCTTGGTGGCTCAGCCTGTAATCCCGCGCCTTTGGGAGGCTGAGGGGAGTGGATTGCCTGAGTCTGCGGGTTCGAGACCCGCCTGGGCAGCGAGACCTCATCTCAACAATAAAATCACAAAATCAGCCAGGCGTGGTAGCGCATGCCTGTAATTCTGGCTACTCGGAAGGCTGAGGCGGAAGGATTGCCGGAACCCAGCAGGTCGAGGCTGCAGTGGCTGGGAGCGGCCACTGCACTCCAGTCTGGGTGACAGAGTGAGACTCCAACTCAAAAAAAAATAAAAAAATTTTTAAAAATAAATTATCTGGGCATAGTGGTGTGTGCCTATAGTCTCAGTTACTTGGAAGGCTGAGGAGGAAGGATTGCATGAGCCCAGGAGATCGAGGCTGTGGTGAGCCATGATCATGCCATCCTGGACAACAGAGTGAGACCCTGGTTCAAAAAAAAGGTGGGGGACATCCCAGCGAGCTAGATTACTCCTTCTAGCTTGTGATGTCACATTGGAAAAATGGCCCTCTATAGCCAGGAAGGGGCCCTCACCAGACACAAAATCTGCTGGAGTCTTGATCTTATACTTCCAGCCTCACTGTGAGCAATAAATTTCTGTTGTTTCTAAACCACCTATCTGGTGGTATTTTGTTGTAGCAGCCTGAGTGGACTAAGACATGCCATTTCTCACCAAAGACGCATCTTCATCTTCTTTCTGAGAACTGATAGCATCTATCTTTCTTTTGCAATTGGTTTTAAAATCATATGAAGTGCTTTCCACCAATCTCTATTTTTTTTTTATTATTGGTCTTAGTCCACTCTTTTTTTGGAACATAATTTTATCATAAAATGAGTTGATCATTCTTTCCCATTCTCTGTTATCTACAGCCTTGTGGTCACCTCTTCCTTTTCTTAGTCTCAAAATGGACTATTTAATAACCTGTTATATATACTTTTCCTAGGGTTTGAGAAAGGTTGTTGGTTTTAAATTGCTGGAATCATGGAATCTTTGTCCTCTTAAAAACATTAGGGTATTTGCCTCCATTTGGTACTTTTTGAGCCTCTTTGGCTATTCAGAGATTATCATTATGTGTGTGGCAACATGCTAGGAAACTCTTTCAGGACTCTGAGGTATTGTTTATCAAGGACTGATATTAGAACTTTCTTAAAGAGTGGCTTTCTGACTTCCATCCTCATCTGCCTGGAGCTTCTGTTTTCATTAATGAATTCATCTACATTTTCCTGAATAAAGACATGAGAGAACATATATACCATATACATCATTCAAAGTTTCTTTATTTTATATTTTGGTGTGAATGTGCCATTTTTTAGGCTGTATTGTCAGCACATCATGCTGCTAAAATTATCCACTGCTTGCTTAAGAGCTAGCTTGACAAATATGACATGATCATGGTGGCATTGACAATAAAGGTGACTAATTAGAAACATTAAATTCTGTCTGTTCAGTTTGCCAAGCTTCTCTTTCTTGTAATTCCAATTCATGTGTTCCTTGTGATCTTTTGAGAGATAGAATTTTTAAAACATAACTTTGTCCTTTGAATAATGAGCTCATTTTACAAAAACTAGATTTAATAGTCTCAGCTGAGTTTGGTCTTTAGAACTCTTGTAATTTTAGCTTCTAGAAATTAGTATCATTCTTTCAACTGTATGGATTGTAATTTTTGTAATATATTTTGTTCCCTTAATTAAAGTAAACTAGTCTTAAATACAGTCTCAGGCAAAGCTCAGTGACTTATGCCTGTAATTCCAGCACTTTGGGAGACTGAAGTGAGAGGCTTGCCTAAACTCAGGGATTCAAGACCAACCTTGGAAAATTGGTGAGATCTCATCTCTGCGGTAAATTAAAAATAATTAGCCAGGCATTTGGGTGCATGCCTGTAGTACCAGCTACTTGAAAGACTGAGACAGAAGGATCACTTGAGTCCAACAGGTAGAGGCTGCAGTGGCTCTGAGCGTGTCTCTGCACTCCAGTCTGGGCAACCGAGAGACTCTAGCTAAAAAGAGTCTCAACGCTTCTTTACACAACTTCTATTTTATACATAGAAAACAATTAATATGGACCATCCTTTCTACCCCTTCCTTAGGAGAAAAGCAATATCTCTGTCATTTAATTAAAGTATAATATATAGCACACTGAAGTTCTCAGATGCTAAAGGGCATTGATTATGACAGGTTTTTGAGAACAATCATATATTAAATACATAGATTGCTTTCTGTTCATTGCGTCTTTGTGTGCAGTTTTATTGACTTACTGTGTGTCACATACTTTATGGCGGAACACACTCAGCTATTGAGTTTATAGGGCACAGACACAAGTCACAACAGACTAAGCAAATCTCTCTCTTCTTTCGTCTTTCTCCTTCTCCTGCTCCTCTTCCACTGTTTTTCCTTCTCATTCTCTCATTCTCCCAATTCAAACCGTCAACAGGCAATTCTGGAAGCCCTTCCTTGTGAACCGAGAGAGGGAGGTGGAGAGCAGGAGGGCATGTGATTTGGGAATGAGGCAGGTATGACAGAAGTCATCTGCCATGAGAACAGAATGACATGCACTTGCTCACTGTTTTTAATTGAGTTGAACCAAACTGAGAGCTTTCGAGAGTTTGACAATTCCCACAGCAACCTGATTTTGGGGTCCACTTTGCTTTGGACAGCTCTGGAATAGGAATACCAAGGGGCCAACACTGAATGCAGCTGTATTTGTGTTCTCATTTTCATAATTCTTCATCCCCAGTTGTAACTAAATACTAATAGTGAAAGTCCTCATTTTTCCTTAAACAACATTCTTGGAATTTTGGATGAGCAAAACCAAACGTCTTAGTTCCAATTAAAACAACAACAACAACAACATTATCTCAGAGTCGTTTAGGAATCTTGCAAGATTCCTGGCATTCAGCTCACTTTTCCAGAGCAGTACTGGGATGAGTCAAATGTAACTGACTCTGGAGCATATGGATTAGGTTATCTGTTAAATACACATGGAGAAAAGGTGGAGAGGAGGAGAACCTGCCAGGTGTGTTACCAACACCAAGCGCCTTCAAAATCTCTTGAGACAGTCAGCAGACCCTAAACACAGCTGTGCTCTCTTATGCCTAAAAATGTGTTTCCCTTGCAACGTCCTGATATGCTAATTACATGTTATTGAGTGCCCACAGCATGGTGGGCACCTTAGAGAGCGCACCACGTCTAAGGGAAGGGCTTCCTATTTGGAAACATGAGTTCCCAATGAAGTGAGTGGCATCATCCTCTTCTGGGTTTTCCACATCTATTTGAATGATCATTTTTTAAAACTGTGCAGCAATGGCATCGTTGGCAGCCCTGTGTCTGCAATCAACTTTTGGGCTTAACCCACTCAATGGAAGTGAGCTTCTTGGAAAGGGTCTACTTCAATTTGGTCTTAACTAGAGACTTGGTAGATGGCAAGCGAGGCCCTGAAGAGAGAACAGCCAATCCAAGTCTATCAGATATTGAACTTGTTGAGCTGTTTACTGCCATGGCTCAGTGATAAGAGCTTAGCTGATAGTGCTGCCTTTTCCTTTAATTTTCGTGAGATGAGAGTTTTCTCAGTCTGGGCAATTTTACAGGGTTCAGAACTTTCCCATCACTTCCATGTTTGCCTATTAGCAGAGTGAATGATGATGTGGGCCACCTCGCACAGAAGCATTCTCCAGCTCTTCTGGGTTCTACATCGAACATGTAGCCCACCAAGGCAGAGATGAACCTTGTCAAAGCTGCTTTCTGGAAGAGGGATTACTTACTTCATTTTGCTCACTGTTGTCAACAGATTTCTGACAGCAACCAATAGTAAGGATGTCTCTGGGCTAGTTTCCAGAATAATATTGTTGCCAAGCCAAACTGGGGTCTGCTCTCCTGGCACAGTAAAATCAGACATCCATACCAAGGTTTTGTAATAGTAGAAAGGAAAGCATTTATTTGCAAGGGCTCCAAGCGAAGAGGACCAGGCAGCTGATGCGCAAACCCCGAACTTCCCGATGGCTTGCAGACAAGGATTTTTAAAGGCAGGGGTAATTTTTGGAAAGCAGAAGTTACAGGCAAAATCATAAATGAATACATAAAGGTTACACATTGGCTTTTACCTAAAAGGACAGGATATCTTGAAGCGGGGGCTTACAGGTCATAGGTAGATTTGAAAATTTTCTGATTTACAATTGGTAAAGGAAAAGAAGCTTTGTTCAAAAATTGGGGACCAGGTCTGAGGTCAAGGTGGACGATTGCTTGAGCCCAGGAGTTTGAGGCTTCAGTGAGCCACTGCACTCCAAAATGGGTGGTCCCTGCTCTGTCTCAGTATCTCAAGGTGTTCATTAACTCTGGAATTTCTAAAGGTAACAAAAGATAGGTTGATCATAACAGATCACTACATTACATTAGGTAACTGCAATTGATGGAATGGTGACTACACAAAACACAGCAGAAGTTCACGTGTTAACTACACACAGCAGGCTGTGGGGCAATGGTGAAAGCTTCTAGCTCTGCCTCACCAGGGGCTTCCTGAAGACTCTCAGTCAGCCTAAGGGATCTGCTTTTCTTCTGCACCAAAACCCTTTCCCTGCCCTTCCCAAGCTCCACCTACGCTTGCCTACATGTTCCTTTGTGACCATGGAGGGTGTTACTGCCTTGTATCAAAGCCCTCCCTACTTAACTCATTCACAATTGCTGACGTAAATTTACGTCATTCCAAATTCTGTTCCTAGTTGCCACTGACGTGAATTTACATCTTTGCAAATTCTGTTTCTGAATGCTGCAACGTTGTCATATGTACATGTTATTATATTTTGCTTGAAAATGAATAGTCAGGTAAAGAGAAAGTTAATTGAGATAATTATCTGATCGTGACTGCACAATGTTGTTACTGATTTACATAGTTGGTAAAAATTGCAAGTTGGTCATTATTTTGTTGCGATTAGTGTTGTATACTTGTATTTTGATATTTCAGAACTTTCATACTTCAACGTTAAAAATAATTTACCATAATTATGGAAAATGAAGAAATCTATACTGATGAGATTTCTGAGGTTGAAGGTGAATCCAGTGAACTTATTAGTGATAGTGAGACAGATAGTGATGTAATGAAGCAATGTAAATGAAGAAATATATATACAATATATATTCAGTTTATAATCCAAATAAAAATACAAAAGTATGGAATGCTAGTTAGAGTGATATCTGAGGCAAATATTGAATATGTCTACAACCTTCAGTTGTATTGTGAAAAAGGCGACAATTTAGAAAAGACCATTTCACTTGTGCTTAACAACAAAAGTCTGTGGCAACCAGCTTCAGAATTTTTTTTTTTTTCCAGTTGGAATCTCACTTTGTCACCCAGGCTGGAGTGCAGTGGCACACTCATGGCCACCCTAGCATCAACCTGCTGGGCTCCGGCGATCCTTCTGCCTCAGTCTTCCAAGTAGCCGGAACTACAGGCACGCAGTACCACACCCGGCTGATTTTTTTTATTTATTGTAGAGACAAGGGCTCACCGAGTTGCCTGGGCTGGTCTTGAACCCATGGACTCAGGCAATCCACTCGCCTCAGTCTTCCAAAGTGCTTGGATTACAGGCTGAGCCACTGAGCCCAGCCCAGCTTCAGATTTGTTTTTTATTTTCACCTACTCTCAGAATTAGGAAAGTGAAAATTTTGCTGATCGTGAATGTGCTAAAAAAAATTAAAAAGAAAAAATTAAAAATTTCAACACATAAACTTCGGAGTAAAAAAGAAAACATTGACTGGGCTCAAGCCTATAATCCCAGCACTTTGGGAGGCCAAAGTGAAGGGATTGCATGATCCCATGAGTTCGAGAACAGCCCTGGCAACTTGGCGAGACCTCATCTCTACAATAAAAAATAAAAATTAGCTGGGTGTGGTAGCATGCTCCTATAGTTCCAACTACTTGGAAGGCTGAGGCAGAAGGATTGCCTGAGCCCAGCAGGTCGATGCTGGGGTGGCCATGAGTGTGCCACTGCACTCTAGTCTGGGTGACAGTGTGAGACTCCAACTCAAAAAAAAAGAAAATCTTCACTACCATTTGCACAAAAATTTCAGCCTCTGCCTATCAGTTTCTTAAAAACTCCAACTTTGTTGGAGATACTGCAATACTATCCCAAGAATATTGCTCTCTTAAATGTTCAGTCAGAATGCACTTAAATAATAATTGCCTGACTCTGAGACAACTCTTTTCCTTAGAAAGGTCCTGCACCCTGGTTAGTTGTAATTTGAGGGCCCTGTGCTCTGCACACATGTTCTGCTCTGTCGGGTTATGCCCCTCCTAGAGCAGTGAAAACTGTAATCATAGAAAGAGAAACTTCTTGAACTGAAAGTACATTGTTCCTTTTCAGCCCTCTTTTTGCCCTGCTTTGCACCCTGTAGGGCAGTTTCACTTGAAAAAAAAACATTTATGAGTTGTCTGGTATGTCTTGGGCACTGGTCTAGGTGCCGGAGAAATAGAGAAGAGCAAGACATGGAAAACATGGTCCTTGTCTTCCAGAGCATGTGGCCTAAGGGGAAATTAGAAAAGTGCAGTTAGTACAATATGGTACAATATACAGTCAGCATTATTGGTGCACAGAGGATGGGCATGTAGCCCAGAGGAGGCTAGGGGAAGGAAGTGCATTTGTTCCTCATTTGCTATAACAAAGAACCACAAACTTGGTAGCTTAAAGCAATGCACATTTATTCTCCACAGTTCTAAAGGCCAGAAATCTGAAACAAATTCCAGTGGGCCAAAACCAAGGTGTTGAGGAGGTTGTACTCTGGAAGCTCTAGGGGAGAATCCATTCCTTGCCTTTTCCAGTTTCTGGAACTGTATTCCTTGGCACATGGCTCCCTCTTGCATCTTCAGGGTCAGAATCTTCAAGTCTTTCTCTGCTCTTCACATCAGCTCCTCCTCTCTTGGGTAGTCAGAGCTCTTTCTGCTTCCTTCCCGTGAGGACACTTGAGATCGCATTTAGTGCCCACCTGGATCATCAGGAAAATTTCTCTGTCTCAAAATACTCCATCACATCTACAATATCTTGTTTGCCATATATGGTAACATGCACAGATTCCAGAGATTAGGACCTGGATGCTTTGGGAGCCATGATTCAGCCTACCCAGGGGTAAAATGAGGAAGACGGGAAGAGCACTAGGAGGACAGCATAAGAAGGTACAATGGTAAGACCAGCACAGAGCATAGAGTCCATCATGGCTGGGCATTGCTGGAATGCAGGTATGGGGAAGGGCACAATGGGAGCAAATGCTCAGTCTTGAGGGAGAAGCCAAGCTACAGGGGGTGTCATGCAGCAGGCTAAATCATTTGGATTTTATTTCATAGGAGCCTTTGAAGGTTTCTGAGCAGGGCTGTGATGTGGTCAGATTAGCAGTTTAGAGAGATCATTCTGGGGTATAGATTCAGGCAGGCAGATACCAGTGAGAGACAATGAGAGTCAGAACCAGCATGGAGATTATGAGAAATTTATAGAATAGCAAAATAAGTTTTCCAGGCAAAATAGTCATTCATTGGATGCTAGGGTGAGGGGGAGAGAGGAATCTGGGATGATCCCAAGCTTTTTACTTGTAGGCAGGGACACATTACATGTAATAAGTACATGAGGAAAAAAAAAATATGTCCAAGGAAGGGAAAATTGGCCTTCAGTTTGAGTGTGTAGATGTGAAGATAATCTGTGGGAGGATTGGCTTCATGGAGTTCTGAGGAGGTACTCAGGGTCCTAATGATCTGATGTCATCCTCTTGAAAGTCTTAATAATTTTTGAACTTGGGGCACTGTATTTTCATGGTACACTGGGTCCCAGAAATTATTTAGTCAGTTCTGCCTGTGGACCACCTAAGATTCCAGGTGAAAGACCTGATCTTGAGAGAAAGTTTCTAACATGGGTTCCCTTACGCAGAAAAGCGGACTCAGCACCTTCTGGATAGCACTGTACATTGTCCCCTGGGCTGCAGCAGGTCAGAGTTTTCCAGTTGACCACTTCAAGCTCAACAGTATGTGCCATAAGAGAAAGCTGCATATCCCAGATCAAAGGGAGCTTTCATAAAAATTCAGTGAATAAAAAAAGACTTGACTGGGCTTTCTTTGTTTCTACCACCCTCAACTCAACTCTGAGGCTAACAGATGTTAAATATCCGAGCCCAAAGGTTTTTCATATGCGTACATTTGGTGAACAAAAAAACTAATTTTTTTTTTTAGTTGGAGTCTCACTCTGTCGCCCAGACTGGAGTGCAGTGGCCACTCCCGGCCACCGCAGCCTCGACCTGCTGGGCTCCGACGATCCTTCCTCCTCAGCCTTCCAATAGCTGGAACTATAGGCACACACTACCACACCCGGCTAATTTTTGCTTTATTGTAGAGATGAGGTCTCGCCAAGTTGCCCAGGCGGGTCTCGAACCCGCGGACTCAGGCAATCCACTCACCTCAGCCTCCCAAAGGCGTGGGATTACAGGCTGAGTCACCGAGCCCGGCTAAAAAATCTAATTTTTATGGAGTTTGTTCATTCCCTTTCACTGAATACTCCCTCAATACCTCCTGAGATGAGAGTCAAGTAGAGATGAATAGTCAGAAGAGAAGAGAGCTAGACTTACCTTGGAGTGAACTGTAATGTTCATGGAATTAGGAAAAGTGGCCCTTTCCCCCTTCCCAACTCCCTCTGATTGCCAGGCTCCTCAGTCCCCATGACCTCTCAGATGAGTCAGTTCTCATTCCTTGGCAAGATCAGGCATTCCCACACCCCCAGAGTGAGCCCCTGCAGAAGAGCAGCCCCTGCCTCAAAAGGCTGATGCCTAGCTATCTTGCCCCATTTTTGCTTTGCCCAGATAGTAAGATATATTTCAGATGTTTTTCTTCATTCTCTAGATTATGGGTTGCTGGTTTTGGTTCTGATCCAGACTTTGTTGACTTTCTAGACTTGATCTTTTGCCTTCCGGACGTGCTCACTTCACAGTTTGAGTGTGATGACACTGAGGGATCACATGGCAAGAAGTGCTATAAGAGTCAGCAGAATGTTCTTATGGCCACTTCAGGTTTCACCTACAGCCTTCCAGGTCCAGAAATTCTACTTTCAGAGTGAACCCAAACTCAAAATTTACAGATGCATAAACCAGAAAGAGGGCTTACAGAAACAGAAGGGGGAAGAGAGAAAAACAACCAATTCCTTTCTAAAGACAGGAATTCTGGCATCATCAGACTTCTTTTGGATATCAAAATACATAGGCCAGTAAATTATTTACTAGAAAGTCGTTAGAGCAACAGGAGATAGGTTTTTTTGAGGGGTAAGTTTATCCAGGACATGGTGAAGCTTAAGTTCTACTTTTAAACTATATGAGAGTAACTAAAATATGGTTATCTGCCAGATTCAAGAACTTTCTTCCCTGAACAACTGGCAGAACCAGTTCCCTAAACCCGTCTTCCTCTTGGAAACACAGAAAGGCAGTATTTCCTGGTGTCCTCATAGCTAAGAGGAATCGTGTGACTAGTGCTAGCCAATGAGATGGGAACATAGTAAAGTGTGCCACTTCTAGAGTTGGCCCCGACACCTTCCGCTCCTGCACATGCTCTCTTCCTTTGTCCCCTGATGGGATGCAGAGGTCCTATGGTGGAACCACTTTTGAAAAACCTGCTCCCTGAATGACTGTGTGGCAACCCTCCCCTCACTCTCAATAGACAGCAGTGTCAGAGGGAAATAATTTTGTTGTATTTAGTCACTGAAATTTCAAGATTGTTTGTTAGAGCATGCTGTCTGTCCTGACTAATACATAAAATATCAGAAAAATTCTATCAACTATTTACTTTCAGGAAACCCCTGTGAAGACTGTGCAAACAATTTCCATTTTATGAGACTGCAATAGAATCATTTTTACACTTTAGTCAATTTACCATTTAATTACGATTAGTATCATTCATTAGGATGAGGCTTTGTGCTTATTGAGACTAGCCCCTAGCTACTTACTAGTATTTCTGCTACAAAATGGTCTCAGCTATCTGTGGAAAATAGGCCAGTACTTCAGAAAACGAATCTCATCCGGTAAGTTTTTTTTTTCAAAATTAAAGAAAAAAATTTGAAAATATATATATTTTAAAACTTAAGTACTATATATATATTTTTTTTTAAGGAATAGAAAATATAAAAACTTATAAAGAAAATAAAAATCACTTATAATTCCACAACCCAATATTTTAATGGTTATTTTTCTCCTTACACATACTGTATATAAATGGATATATAGGAATGCATACATATATGCATAGGCCTTCGTAGAGTGACTGTGATCCTACTACATGTCCTGTTTTATAATTTGCTTCCCCACTGCTACTTCCCTGAGCAATGCATTGAGACTATGTGGACCTCTTTCCTTGAACATAGATCTATATCATACTTTTTCATGGCTGAATAATACTTTATGTATGTATATTTATATATTTATTATATTACTTTTTAAATTTAATAATTTAACATTTAAACTGCTTTTGGGGGGGCTATTATAAGCAACTGCCCTGAACATTCTCACACATTCATCTTTGCACAATTATGGGATTATCTTCTAGGAATGAAGTCCTAAAAGTATCCATGGATATGCATAATTTATATTTCGATTGATAGCACCAAATTACCCCATCATATGTAACAATTTGTAGTATTGCCAATGTTTTATGTTACTGTTCATTTTGCCACATATTTCCCAACAATGGTTGTTTGGTTTTGTTTTGGTTTGGTTTGGTTTTTGTTTGTTTTTTTGAGTCAGAGTCCCGCTCTGTCACCCAGGTTGGAGTGCAGCAGCACGCTCATGGCTACTGCAGCCTTGACCTGCCGCACTCAGGCAATCCTTCTGCCTCAGCCTTCCAAGTAGCTGGAACTACAGGAGCATGCCACAATGCCCAGCTAATCATTTTGATTTATTGTAGAGAAAGGTCTCACCAAGTTCCCCAGGCTGGTCTCGAACCCCTGGGTTTGGGCAGTTGTTGTGCCTTGACCTCCCAAAGTGCTGGAATTACAGGCATGAGCCACTGCACCCAGCCCCAACAATGGGTTTTATCTAAAGTATTTGTATGGCAAATCTGATAGGGGAAATGCTATTTTTATTTTATTTGCATTTCTGTGTTTAATCTTCAAAGAGATTGAACATATTCTCATATTTTTGTTGGTAAATTTCCTGTTCATGTCCTTTGCCCTTATTTCTCTTTCTTATTTCTTGTAAGAGTTCTTTGCATAAAGAGGTAGTGATCCTTTGTCTCTCATATCTGTTGCAAATATATTTTCTCATTTTGTTACTTTTATTTTATTTTATTTATTTTTTTGAGTTGCAGTTTCACTCTTGTCGCCCAGGCTGGAGTGCAGTGGTATGCTCATGACCACCACAACCTTGACCTACTGAGCAGACTGACTCAGTCTTTCAAGTAGCATTTTGTTAATTTTAACTTTATGTATTTTTTACTTATATTAAAGATGTTATGTAGACAAATATACCAATCATTTTTTCTGGGGCTTCTGGATATCATGTGATGCTTTCAACCTCTACTCTATATTTTCTTCTTAATTATTATGTTTTCATGCTTTTCCATTTAATTTAATCTCTTTGAAATTTATTCTGGATTAAGTGTGGTGGCTCATGCCTATAATTCCAATGCTTTGTGAGGCTGAGGTGAGAAGATCATTAGGGACCAGGAGTTTGAGAACAGCTTGGCCAATATAGTGAGACCCCCATCTCTGCAACAACAACAACAACAAAAATTATTCTGCTATAAAGTAAGTATACTAGCATGATTTTTCTTATAAATCATCATTAATTAATGTTACTACCATTTTTGAGTATTTACTTTGAGCCAAGTACTGTCCTAAGTGCTTTGTGAAAATAGCTCATTCAGTCCTCATAATAATTCTATGACAGAGGCATACTTCTTTTTTAGATGCAAAGAGACTGAGGCATTATGAAGTTGATGACTGGAGGTCACACTTGTAAAAGTAGGTGTGATTCAATTGGCTCCAGGGTCCACTTGGTCTTAACTCCCCCCATCTTTCCTCCTCTTTACTACAAAAGTTGTCTTTTTCTTTTTTTCTTTTCATTCTTTTTCTGATTACAAGTAATCTATTTCAATTTGGAAAATCTAGAAAAATAGTAAAAAGCACAAAGAAAAAAATGAAAATCACCTCTAATCTTATTACAGAAATAAGCAGTATTAATGCTGGGCAGAGTGCATGGCCTCACAGTTTTTGAACACACGTGTACAATATATGCATGTACATGTATGTACATGTACATTGTACATATATATGTGCAGTATACATATATACAATATACAATATATACTATAAGTATGCCTGCTGAGTGTCGCACTAGGAACATTTCCCCAGGTGCAAAGTATTCATTGTACGCTACAAATTATAACTTAAATGAGTTTCTAAAGGTTAAGCGCCTAGGTTTTTTCTTTTTACATTTCCAATTATAACACTGTGATGAAAACAGACTGTCATGTAGGTACATTCATGCACATACATCCCTATATGATGTCTAGCAACTGGGACTGCTTGGTCAAAGGGTCTGTACATTGTATAAAGCTTTTGATTCAAATTGCCATCCAAAAAACTGTATTAGCTTATATATCCACCGATATTAGGATGTGCCAACATTTTTTAGTTGTTTCAATTGGTATTTCTTTATAACACAGTTGATCATTTTGATTTGTGACTTCTTTTGTGAATCGACCCTTTTTATGAGACCAGGTCTTGCACTGTTGCCCAAGCTGGAGGCTCACTGCAGCCTCAAACTGCGGGGCTCAAGGAATCCTCCTGCCTCAGTCTCTCGAGTATTTGGTACTACAGGTGTGTGTGACCACACCTGACTAATGTTTTTTGTTTTTGTTTTTGTTTTTGTTTTGAGTTGGCGTCTCACTCTGTTGCCCAGACTGGAGTGCAGTGGCATGCGCACGGCCACCACAGCCTCAACCTGCTGGGCTCTGGTGATCCTTCTACCTCAGCCTTCCAAGTACCGGAACTACAGGCACGTGCTACCACACCTGGCTAATTTTTAATTTATTGTAGAGATGAGGTCTCACCAAGTTGACCGGGTGGGTCTCGAACCTGCGGACTCAGGCAATCCACTCATCTCAGTCTCCCAAAGTTCTCGATTACAGACTGAGCCACCGAGCCCAGTCAGTTTTTTATTTTTATTACTGTAGAACTGTGATTTTGCTATGTTGCCTAGGCTGATCTCGAACTCTTGGGCTCAAGCTGTCCTTCTACCTTGACTTTCCAAAGTGCTGAGATTATAAGCATGAGCCACAGTGCTGGCCTGAATTGACTCTTATATCCTTTATAAATGCCTGCTAGAAAAAAAAAGTAAAAAATAATTAAATAAGTAAATAAATTTTGACTAGAATTTAATGTACTTTAATATATACATTATACTAATACTTATATCTTAGCTCTAACATTATATATATAACTAATATTATATATGTATCTATGTTTTGACTCTGGCGTATGAAGGTATTGATACCTTTATATAATCCATGATCAGTTTTTGATCCTTCCTAATTTTTCTTTCATTACCTTAAAATTCTGGAAGCATTTTTCCATCTGCTTGGTTTTGAATTATGGAAAATGAGAAGTACAGATCAGTGTAAACAAGCACCAAAGACTACAGTAATAACGTTGTAGAAACTTCCACAGTTGCAGACTCCACCACCCAAATCCAGCCTGACCCTCATATGTCTTCTTTCTCCAATTCCTCTCATTCTGAGGAAAGGAAAAAGCTTAAAAATACAGACAAGGGAAATGTCAAGGAAAGAATATGAGGGAGAGCTGTCGGGGTTGTAGGCACCAGAAGTCAGGACCAGAATGAAAGGCCTCAGCAGAAGTGGAAGAAACTGATCTCACTAAACTGACTCTCCCCCTTGTGACCTGCTGGCGACCTTTATACAAGCTGGGGTGTCTTGAGGCACTGAAGAGGCAGAAGAGGGTGCAGAGAGGTTCTGCATCTGTGCATGTCCTTTGTTTTAGTTTTAATTTTGTTGTCGTTTTAAGAGGGGAAACCACTTGAACTGCATTTTCCTCTGGCTCTCCGGAGCACCAGTGGCCAAGGGTAGTTAGAGGCAGCGAAGCAGCACAAGGCCAGCCTACCTAGGGACAAGGCCACGCACCTCAGCATGGTTTCCATGCTCCACATGCTCAGAGAAGCTTCCCTAGGAACCAACTGCAGAGAGCACAGTCTTGAATCAGCATTCTTAAAGGAAAGATGCGCCTGTGAGGAGCCAATCTAGGCAGGTGAGGATGTGGAAAAGCTGGCCTTCACTGCCTTCTCTCATTCTCTCTCTCTCTCTCTCTCTCTCTCTCTTTCTCTCTCTCTTTCTCTCTCTGTCTCTGTCTCTCCCTCTCTCTCTTCACTGACTGGCATTTCCACACTTGCCCCCTTCCTACCATGTCCTGCTTTCAGCTAGCTGCTGAACCTATTAGTGAGAAACACTGAGCAGTTGAACCTGCTTCATGCCTTTAGTACATGCACCTTGACAGTTACTTTCTCCAAGGAGGAAAAAAAATCACTACTTACATTTTTATGGCCAATGTGGTTAGTGAAACAAGTATTAATCTTTATTAAATGTCAGATATGCAAATTCTTCTCAAGAAAGACTCATTCCCAGAAATCAGAACTTAGATATTTAACACCTTTTGAATATGCTGTCCCAGTAGGAGTAAGGAGGTTCTCCTGGTTACACTGGTGGGAAGAGAGAAATAAATCTGGGCAGAAATTAGGAGTTATGGAGCCCTGTGGGTTCTGAAAAGCAGAAAGTAGAAGATAACAGAGTTGGGAGGAATCTAGGAAATGCGTTGATAGAAATTATGGGGTCTGCTTTGCATAGGGAAGAACAGGAAAATAAATAGAGTGCTGGATTATATCTGCCTAAAGTCAGGGGATTTGATCTTGAACTAAAAGTGGGGAGGAATGGTTGACCCATCCTAAGAGGTAAGAGCAGAGCAGGACCCAGTCACTGGAAAACTTCCAGGCCTGAAGCAGCTGCACTTGCAGAAGAAGCCCCAATTCTTTTTTTTTTCCCCCACGCTAAGTCACAGAAACTTTTATTGGAAATGAATGAACTGCAACAAAGTGACACTCAGTGCACACAGCCTAACAGGTGAGGTGGAGGTACAGGTAGACACCAGGGACGGGCCCAAGACCAGAGTGACCACTGGAGCATGCTTGAGGGCCTCTGGCCATAGGCCCTTTGGGCTGGAGTGTGCAGGCCAGTAGAAATACAAAAATAAACTCTGTGGTTCAGCTGTCCCTGCCTGTGGCAGTTCATCTGGGCAGGGCAGTCACTCTTCCCACCAGGCCCCATGCTGACTAACCCAGCCTTAGTATGGACAGCAGGAGCCTGTGGGGATAGAAGTTCCAATTCTTAACACAACTTGCCAGGGCCCTATCCATGTGTCCTAGGCTATTTCCTCTTTCCACTCACTGCACTTTAGTCACATCTACCTTCTCATGGGCCTCCAGACACAGTCCGTGGTCATGCCTCCTGGTCCTTCCACAGTCCACTCTCCTGCCTGCTGTGCCCTTCCTCTGCTGCTGTCAGAAATTCCGAGCATCTTTCAAGAGCTAGCTAAATAAATATCCCCACCCCCTTGCTGCCCTAACCTGGGGTTCCACCTCTCCCCCACGCATTCTCCTCCAGCTTTGCTTTCAAACTGCTGGGTGAGCAGGGCTGTTCATAGTTAACACTCTTTGTTGCGTTATTTCTTTGATGTGAGTTCCACGCCAGCAGAGTGCACACATATTTTGTCCATAAGCATTCAGCCCCTGGCATGATGCCGAGGAAGCCATGGACAGAGATATATTCTCCTAAGGAGGAGGGAAGGACAGAAAGATTACAGAAGAGAAGGGCAGATGTTTCATTGACATGATCTGATGAAAATTAAGACACATGTGCTTAACTCAATTTTGTGAAGGTTCTTATATTATATTTTGATATTGTAAAAGGCAAAAAGCTGGGAGAGAACTCTAAGAGGGAGGGCATTTGGCTTTAAACCCCTATCAGAGAGAGCAAGCTTTTCCTCTTCTCCCAGGTGATGATAGTAAAAAGGATTGGCTAATCCAGCACCTCCTGGCTTTAACCAGGAGGACACCTGCCCAGTTGGCACCATAGTGCAAACAGTGCTGACGGTGTGGGTGTGGCCTTTCTGTGAATACCTTGCTCAAATGCCAATAGCTTTCCCACCCTCCACAGAGGCAAGGCAAGGTAGACTAACCCCAGGAAGCAGAGCAGCTTACATGTTCCTGTGCCTGAGAAGCAGCCCTGTATGTGGTCACTGCCTCCAAAACAGTGGTTCTCAATCAGAGAAGATTTTGCTCCTTTCTCTCAAGGAATATTTGGAAATATGTGAAGATATTTTTGGTTGTCATAACTAGTGGGGAGGGAGGATGCTACTACCATCTAGCAGGTAGAGGCCAGAGATGCTACTAAACATCCTACAGTGCCCAGGATAGCCCTTCCCCTGCCCAAAGAATTATCCAGCCCAAATGTTTATAACACCAAGTTTGAGAAGCCCTGTTCTGAATGATGTCATGCAAAGTGTTCTCAGAAACACCATGACTAAAACTCTCAGCTCTAGAACACTCCACCCTGTGACTTGGGATTGGCACACCCTGAAGCATACTTGAGCATCTTCAGCAGATTCTGGGTCAGGTAACACAGACACTCCAAACAATCACAATGGCAGTCACCTCCCATTTGCCCCATTTACTATCATTTGGGAGCCTGGCCTGAAGCTCCACTCAGAAATTACTGGCCAGTTTCTCTCAGCTTTCTTTCTCATTTCCTCCCAGTTCACCCACACCAGCAGTTGCTCTCGCCTCTGTATCTTCCATCTACACAGCTGAGAGCACTATCCTGAACTGGAGCCTATCCTCTCAGGACTCCTCCAAGATCTTGCTCTACCAGTTGTCTACCCTCTTTTTATGTCCAATCTTTGGCTCCTTTCCTTGGTCTAAGACACAATATAACTCTGCATCCTTAAAAAAAGAAGAAATCAACAAATTCTCCCTGGGAAGAAAATGCTGGGAGAGACGGTCTAAGTGGGAGCTCAAGAGCCAGTGGCCAGGCCCCTGGTGCAATAACTGGTGGTGCAGCTTCTCTGCTTGGTCCCTGGCTCTTCCAAGGTCACAGAAGCCGAGTGCCATTTTTTAAATGGACAGAAGTTTTCCTGTGAAAAGTGGCGGAGAGAGACTGCTGCCCCAGGCTCTGCCTCACCATTGGCAGGAGAGACTGCTGACTCCAGGCTTTGCCTCACCACTTCCACGCCTGGCAGGATACTGGCAGCAGGGACTGTGGAGGGAATCCAGAGGCAAAGTCGCACGGAAGAGGACAAGAGAGGCACCCCACCACCATCTTGAAGGCGGGGCAGGAAGGTGCTCCGACTTGCTCACCATAGACCAACAGATCCGATCTCTGTGACTGGCAGATAAACTATTCCAGGATTGATAGTGACCCAGAGGGAATATCCTGAAAATACAAACTTTGGAGGAACCTGACAAGTGCTGAGTTCCAGGTGCCCCACCCCCTACCCCGGTCCAGCTGTGACACAAAGGGTGTGGGCAGAAAAGGATATGGAAGGGTCAACACTGAAATCAAAGAAGAAATAGAAAGATTCCTGGAAATAAATGAAAATGAAGAAACATCTTACCAAAAACTCTGGGATGCCATGAAAGCAGTCCTAGAGGGGATTTTATATCTCTATGAGCACACAGCCAGAAAACAGAAAGATCAGAACTTGGGAGCTGAAAAGAGAAGACCACCAAAACCCCAACTTTAGCAGAGGAATTCAAATCACCAACTTAAGAGCCCAAATATCAGACATAGAAGACAAAAATATCATAGAAAACACCAACAAAACAAAAAGTTGCTTCTTTGAAAGAAGTAACAAGATTGATGGACCCCTAGCCAGCATGACCAATAAAAAGAGAGAAAAAGCCCAAATAAACACAATCAGAAATATAAAAGATCAAATCACAACTGACCCCAAATAAATACAAAAGATTATCAGAGATACTATGTACACCTATATGGAAACAAACTTGATAACCTAAATGAAATGAAGACTTTCTGACGCCACACAACCTCCCCAAGTTGAAACAAGAAGAAATTGAGACCCTAAATAGACCAATAACAACCCAGAAAATTGACTCTGTCATATGAAAGCTACCTACAAAAAAA
>NW_007252328.1:0-11127 GCF_000164805.1 Carlito syrichta
AAAATGAGAAAAAAATTTTACTCAAACAGCTAAAATATCTTATCTCAAAGTCCTCTTCAGTTCTTTGATACATTTTTCCAGCATCCATTCAGTGCATACTAAGTGATCATTTATTGGAACTGGGAAGTAGAGAGATAAAAATCAGATTGCATAGTCCACTGCAGGAAACAAAGTGTTAACCATAACACTAATTATCAATTGCTGAGCAGTCATTATGCCAGGAAGGCACTATTCCAAGTGTTTTATGCATATGATCTTATTTAATTCTCACAACAACCTTCTAAGGCAGGTACTAGTTACCCGGATCTACAAATGAAAAAAAGGGAGCCTTAGAGCACTTGGATCCCTGTAGCAAGGGCTAGAAATGGGATTCAGCCTCAGCTGGGCTCCACAATTTAGGTTCACGATTATTGCTTCACAGGAGCTATAAGAAAAATGCATATTTGGAGGACTGAGGCAGAAGGATTGCCTGAGTCCAGCAGGTTGAAACTGTGGTGATCATGAGTATGTCACTGTATTCCAGCCTGGACGACAAAGAGTGAGACTTCAACTCAAAATAATAATAATAATATTAATAAAGAAAAGAAAAGAAAAATGCAGTAATTTTTTTCTTTTCCATTTTTTATTTGCATTGGTTTAACATGTAGTGTTATATATATAATTGTATGATATTATCCCATTTCAGAGATAAATATATACATTTGACTCCAGCTTAGGAATAATAACAGAATGTGTGGGGATGTAGATCATCTCCAATTTATGGAGCCCTCTTTCGTTTTTCTTTATTTTAAAGACATGGGATACAATTCAGAGTTAGGTATACAAATGTTCATTATGCAGGTACCTTTGTTGATGAGATGTGCCCCAACCCCAACAGTTTCCCTCAACGGCCAATCATCTCACCCACCCACCCCTACCCCTTCCCTGGCAGTTTCCCACTATTGCCAATCCCTTTCTTATAGTATTATGATAATTGTTCAAGGTCCACTTATGAGTGAGATCATATGTTACTCTGTTCTTTGTTTCTGTGATAGATCACTGAGTATGATAGACTAAATCCATCCAAGTTGCTGTGAAGTTCCTATGTTTGCCTTTCTTTATGACTGCATAATAGTCTATTATTATGTGCAGTAATTCTTTACCATGTTTATCTTATCCTGCCAACACAGAACAATTGCAATTTCTGAGGGTCCAGCCACCTAGATTCCTGAGCTTACATCAGGGGATGCAAAATTAAGACAGAATTCAAAAGGCTCCCTAGAAGGGAATGAGAGTGGCAATGGAAGGAAAGCTCAAGTTTTTTATTATATATTTACAGGCTGCCAGGAAGTTGCACTTGGGTCATTGAAACAAAGAAACAATACTGTTGAGATAGAGAAACAAGGTCACAAGACCTTCTCAGCAGTCTGGAGCACTCAGACCCAACAATTCCACATCTTGGAGGCTGCCTCTGGCTGAACCGTGCATGCCTAGATTGCGGGTTGGCAGCAGAGCCGCTGAGTTTTTATGACACAGCACAAAGAAGCTTGAAATGTGCAGTCAGCATTCCTCAGAGGAGACTTGTGAACACAGCAGCCGTGTAGATGATCTGTGTCTAGGTATCATTAATATCAACTATAAGTGATCTACGAAGAAAAAGGAAGGAATGTGGACGGGGAGGATAATAAAATATTTGGCAAGCAAAATACAGAAAATTAACTTCTCTTGAATATAACCAAAGTGAAAAGTAATTGTCTGATGAGTGCTTTAAAATAATAAGATAATCCAATATAAAGAGTTCAAAAACATAAATAAAACAAAAACTGGAATAAAAGGGAAGATCACAAAGAAAAATAAACAAAAGGAAGTTGATATAAGAATGATAAAAATAACCCATGTTAGAGGAAGTACAATTCAATATCCTGAAGTAAAAAGTTTAGTACTAACAGTGAATAGTCCTAAATCTTTTGGAGAAATTAAGGTCACTAGGGAAGCAATGTAGCTATGAGGGATAAGTAAAAATAACTCACCATAAAGCTAGAAAAACTAAACAGAGACAAAACTTATTCAAAATTCTAATGAAAGAAAATTTAACTGTTATGTAAAACAACTGAATTAATAGCCTGAAAGAGCAGCAGTAGTTCTAGACAGGCAAGGTGAGAGCACAGACACAATTGCTTTAGCCATAGGATTTAGGTATATTTTGAACCTTTTTTAAAATAATTTTTTATAACAAAATTCATTCAATCTAGAAAGAAGCGAATTAAAAACAAAAGAAAATTCAAGAATGGAGAAACAGTGGTGATAAATACCAAATCCCTTCCCAAAGTGAAATAATAACTATGGGAATTATAGTTTCAGGACACCATAAGAATGTCAAGCCCTGTCAGTAAATAGTAAAATCACATGTAACAGCAACAAAAACAACAATAAAAAAACTGGTTGATAGGTAGAAATACATGGAAAAGTCTAATATTCACTTCAGCAAATATTATCTAAAATTGAAATAAGTAGTTAAAAAAACTTTCTCAAACTTCTTAATTTATTTTGTGATTTATTTTTCTATTCATTAGTGAAAATTTAAGAAAATATTACTTTTTAGATGCATAAACGTTTTTAATTTCCAGAAATCTATTTCTGAATTTCTGAAATTTATTTATTTTTTGTTGTGGCAAAATTAAAGAAATATTATGTTTAAGCATTTTTTCAAAATATACTATACAAAAATTTTATTATTTTTTGTTTTTGTTTGTTTTTTTAACATGTTGGCATGCCTATTTATCTATCCAATGGTTCTCAAACATATTGGTCTGAGGAACTTTTTCTATTCTTAAAAATTATTGGAGACCCCAAGGAGTTTCTGTTGATGTGGTTTTTAACTATAGATTTTATCATATTAAAATTTTAATTAGAGAGTTTTAAAATTATATTGAATCCATATAATCTATTTAATTGGTGTTAAATTTAAAAATTACATGTTGGCATATTATATTTCATTAAAAAATATTTTCCAACACAGCAAATGAAAAAGGTGGCATTTTTTTTTACATTTTAACAGTTCTTTGGAATGTCTGAATTAATAGAAATGACTTCTGCACTCTATTTGTTGCAAATTCTATCTGCATCTGAATTAGATAAAATTCAGCCTCAGAGATTTTCAGTTGAAAATAAGAAGAGAATAAATATATCTGATACTGAACTAAAATTCAGTGAGAGTTTTGTATAGTCTGATTGCAATGTGAAATGCCATTGATGAGCTTTTCATACACTTCCATATAAAATCCACTGGTCTATTTTTTTCTGAATAGCTCTTTAGCCATGCATAATTTTGTGTCTCCTAGTCACTAATCCTTTTAGCAAATATTAGTTTCACAGTTATATATGTGTCACACAATATTGACATTATATTACACAATATAAAAGATAAATCATATAATTTTGCCTTTGATTTTTTTAGAGGTATCTTTAAGTACTAAGATGTTGTCAGTTTCATCAATAAAAATAAATGTCATCTGTGTTATTGTTTTTCTTGGATAGCAACTACTCATTAATCACTTTTGCAAAAACATCTGCCAGATGCTCAAGTGAATATCCATAGTTCATCTGTCAGTTGAATTGTTCCCTGGAAAATGTGGCTAGTTTAGCACATAACTCAAACAGGTACACAATAAATTTTCTGCAGACCATGCAGCAGAATTACTTTATATATATGTACTATTTTATCACTGAGATTATCACAATGAGGTGTATTTAAGAGACATTTAATAAAACTGGTCATTTTTACTCCTTCCTTAAGAACATTCTTAAATGAAGCTGGCTCTCTCTTCTCTCTCTCTCTTTTTTTAACATGTTAGTGCATTGTGGAGAAGAATACAATGATTACAAGCATAATCAGTTGATACTTAAATTTGCCTTAATTTAAGGAAACAGCAGTTTTACTGAGTCTTACTTTAGCATAATCAGTGTAATGTCTATACAGCTAAAAAGGCAAATATTGTCTCAGTTTCATGAAAAGAGTTTTTATTTTGTCCCTTTCTTAAAATTATCTCAGAGATACCCAGGGATTGCAAACCAGACTTTGAGAACTGATTATCACTTTTATTCATTTATCAATCTATTAGGCATTAAGTCATACCTGAAATGACATCTTATAAATTTTATAATGTTTATTTTTGGTTGAAGACATTTGAAAAGTCCTTTTTTGTAATTTTCTGTACTTATTTAGTTATATATAAGGAATATTTTGATCAAACAATTATCTCATGAAGAGAAACTATGAGATACAATGATTAAAACCAACCTAAAACAAGGGTAAACAGTAAAAACAAAGATATAATAATGAAAGTGAGGCAACAGGAAATGATTACTCTAGAAAAGACAAGACTAAATGAGTAGGGAATAAAGGAATACAAAGAAGAGATATCAAACCAGACAGAACCTAAAGAATTATCTTGTAAACACCAGGGATGGTCCTTGTTTTCCTACCGAGAAGGAAATAAAACTATAAAAATTGTCTGTGTATCACTTATCATTTGGTACATAGCAACATGTAGGCAATTCTCCTTACAGCTCATAGACTCAAGTCAACCTAAACGTATTTGCCATGTTCACAAAGATTTTGGCCAAAAAGTCATTTTTCAAGTCAAATCCTGGTCCCCACAGGGAGAAAATTTATATAAAGTTTTTCTTCTTACAGTATGTCCATATTCCTCTTCGTCCCTAGGCAGACATTCACACACACACCTTACAAAACCATGTTTAAATCAGCCTGATTTTTTTGGGTGTGAGACATAGAGCATAAGGAACAGTATTAGATTTGTTATTTCTGGCCTATTGATACCAAAAAATTTACTATTGTAAATGATTTTGACTTGTTCCTAACACATAGACATACACAACTTACAAACATAGTAGACTAGTTTTACATTTTATCTCAACATTTGTACCTGACTGAATACTTACAACCCTCTTGCTTTCTAGTGTCATCCTCTCAGTAACAAAGATTAAAATTTGAAGCTAACATTTTTCAACTGTGAAGTACTGGATCCAATTACTCACAGCAACTAAAAGCAGAATTTATTTTAATAGGATTTGCAGTAAAACAAGGCATATAAAAATCAGATGCATAGGCAAAGACTTTTTCATCTTTAATCATTAAGCTACCAGTACAAATTGAGCCCTGAAGTTATTTCATTCCCAAAGGAGATCAGAGATTTAAAGAATTCAGGGGGATTAAACATTCGTGTTTGAGTGAACAAGCTAAGTGTTTTTGTGCTTGCTATCATTAAAATAGTATTTTTAATGCTTTATTTCAATGCTTTATTTTGGATGCATAGATCATATTTTTTTCTTCTTTCCTAAATGACGGCCTGTAACTCCGTAGAAGTTGGCATTAAGGGCTAGTAGAATGAATGTTTTGTCATCAACTCTCTCAAATACTACTTTAGATATATTTAAAGCAAATCAGTTGTCTTTCTTTTGTTTTGGTTTTTCAGAACATCCTTCTTCCTAAATGAATTGTTCTTTCTAGAGACTAGACATTTCTGAGTTTTTAATTGTTCTTAACCTTATAAATTCTGTTTCAGTTAAAAAAATAAAAGGAATAGGAGAGTATCTCCCTTTAAGCTATGTCATTTAAGGGTATGGTTTGCTGTATGACCCTACAGGAATCTAACAAATCTTACAGTTTCAAAGTTTATATGCTAGATAACATGTTAGCACACAAGAGCTTATATATCTTTTTGGCATATCATTAATTATCCATTTTTTATTTCAATTAGGATAATTGGATGCTTAGTATAAATAACAGTGTCTTTGTCATGAGTTGTAGGGGTTAGGTGAATAAGTTCATTAAAAATATATATATTGAATGATTCTTATGAACCAGATACTATTTTAGCCACTGGATTATAAGATATAAGCTAATGGAATATCAAAATATTGTTGTTTAAAAAAGAAAATACATATGAAGAAAGTTAGAACTGAGGAGGAATTCAAGGACTGTACGAAGATTCAGCAACTGACAGAAGTTACTTACCTCAAATGCTGAAGGAATGTGTTAACAAAGAGGCATAAGAGTCAACCTGTTCTGGCTAAAAATAGCCATATGCTGCACCCTGTGCTAGGTGCATCACAAATTTTTTCTCATTTATTTTTACAGTTTAATATATGAGATAGTGTATCAGTTATTGTGTTCCTCTACAAGTAACAGAAAACACTAAGTCAAATTGGTTTAAATATTAAAGAAATTTAATATCTCACAATAATTGGAATTTCAGAGATAAGGCAGACTTTAGGTACAATTCTGTCTGTGGCTCACCTGTGTCATCAAAAACTCATGATATTTCTGTCCTTTAGTTCTGCATAGTTAACTCTTCATCTTACTTCACTCTGGCTGAATTCATAGTACAAGGTGATCGCCAGTGGAAATTGAAGGCAAACGATGCCTTGTTTAATTCCACTTAAAAGAGAAAAGCACATAACATAAGGCTTTCCTTTGGTGTTTTATTGTCTGTTTAGGTCACATGCTCTTTCATGAATAAATGATAATCCTAAAGTAATGCCATAACTTAGAATAACCAGAATCCATAACCAGAGATAAGGACAGGGGTCACCTTTCTTTGAGTGATTTTTGGAGTGGTTGAATTCTCAAATAAAACTGAAAACGAAGGTGGGTAAAGTTGTGGAGTTTGTCAAGGAGGTTGTCCAGTAAATAATGACACTTTTATCTCTATGGCTATTTCAGAATTAGGTGAAATGGAACATAAAACAGCTAAGAAACTTACCCAGAGACAAACAACTCTGAGAAAGAAAACTTGAGTTTAAAATCTAGGTAGATGTTTTCAGAACCAGTGCTCTGGGTCAGCACTACAATTACTAGATGACAGACATTAAGTCAAGATTTTATCCTCTGATGGCTCTGCATGTGAAAACTATAATAGCCATAGCTCTCTTAATTAAGAGAGGAAGAGAATCAACTCTGTGCAGATTGTGTCTGGTCTGCTCTGATTACCACATAATCTCACACTGAAATGATTTAATCAGTTTTATGTACTATGCTATCAAGTATGGTAATTTCAAATCCTCACCTTACAAACGGATACCTAGCTTTTTCTTTACAATAATATATTTCAGAAATAATAAGATATCAAGCATTGTCAAATCTTAACTTTTTTGTTTGCTTTACATTTTTGTTTAAAAGATAAAGTATTATTAATTTAATAAGAACTCTTAATTATCTCAAACCGATTTCATTTATTTCTCTCCATCTCCAGATAAAACCACAGCCTTCAGCTGGTTTTTTACTTATTCTGTTTCAGTTGCTATAACAAAATACCTTAGATATGGTAATTTGTAAACAACATAAATTCATTTCTAAAAGTTCTAGATGAAGGAAAGTTCAGAATCAAGGCTCCAACTGAGATGGTATCTGGTGAGGACATGTTCCTTATAGAAGGTACCATTTATATGTCCTCACATGGTAGAGGGCAAAGGAGTTCCCTCAACTTCTATTGTAAGGGCATTAATTCCACATATGAGGGTAGAGCTCTCACAACTAAATTTCTTTTCAAATATGCCATCTCTTAATACTATTATATTTGGCATTAGGTTTCAAAATACGAATTTTGGGGAAGCAACATTCAAATCATAGCAGTATTTATTTATTTTATGGATACTGTATACCTTTACAATGCTGGCATACATTTATAAATAATACATACTATTATTTGGTATGTTTTAAAACCTTATGTTTATTCCAAATTTTTTTTTTTTTAGTCATCATATGCTTTTGATATCTGTCCATGTTTATCTATGCAGATTTTGATCATTTATTTCTACTGTAACATGGTATTTGGCTTTATGAATACTTTGTAATTTAAAAAAAATTTTTCTTCTAATCATCATTCCTCTGTATTCACATTCTCATTGCCACTTTGTGTTTTCACATTTTTTAAAATTTGCCTAACTGAAGAATATGAAATAATATCTCACAAAGTGTCAGCTTTCAATTCTTTAATTACTACTGAACTTAGAAAATTTGCTATATATTTACTGGCCATTAGAATTCCTTTCTCACCTTTTGTCTGGTTTTTTGGTCACTAATTTTATAGATATTTTTAATTGATTTATAAAAATTATTTACTCTGGTTATTGATCTTTTTCAAATATTTTTGCACAGTGTGTGCTTATCTTTCACTTTGTGATGTTGTTTATTTTATAGATTTTTTAAAAGTTTAATGTATTCAAATTTATTAATCTATTCATTGATTTATTTTTTTCAGTGACTATTTATTTAGTTTCTATTATGTTCCACACACAGATCTGTTGGGCAAAGCAATTCTCCACGGCCTCTGAGCACTGCTGAATGTTCTTAATGCATATTCCAAAAATACAAGTTCTGGGTTGCTCTTTACATAGGCCATTCCTCAGGGCTGTTGTTGTAGAAAGTAACTTTAAGAACAAGGTCATGTCTCCCTCTAGACAAAAATTCAGGCTTGCTTAACATTCGTTATGCAAAAGACAAATTCCTTAAGTGCAGTGTTTCTTAGCTTCAACACAAAACCTCCATTTGTAGAATCTACCTGGATCCACATCACATAAGCCCCATAGTACTTGGGGGCAAGGGAAATCTGACATAAACAAATATGCTGATGCTCTTGATGTTTGCAATGCTCTGAGTAATAAATTCTTCATCTCTGGCCCAGGAGTCTTCTTAAATCAGTTTGTTATCTTATAAGAGGCATAAAATTATAGACACTTGCAGGTTTTCATGCTTAGAATGTATCATAGTATAGAATAGACAAAAATGTTCTTTTGCCATGAAAGTTGCATTCTAGCAGAAAGAGATAACAAGCAACAAAGACAACAGGCAAATTTTGTAGTATACAACAAGGAATTAAGTACTATAGAAAATATACATTATGAGCCAGGCTTGGTGGCTCAGCCTGTAATCCCATGCTTTGGGAGGCTGAGGTGAGTGGATTGCCTGATCCCGCGGGTTCGAGACCTGCCTGGGCAACTTGGCGAGACCTCATCTCTACAATAAATCAAAAAATTAGCTGGGCATGGTAGTGCGCGCCTGTAGTTCCAGTTACTCGGAAGGCTGAAGCGGAAGGATTACCAGAGCGCAGCCGGTAGAGGCTGTGGTGGCCGGGAGCAGTCACTGCACTCCAGTCTGGGTGACAGAGTGAGACTCCAACTCAAAAAAAAGAAAAAGAAAAATATACATTATAAAGGAGGCTAGAGATTGGGAGTGCTGAGAAAAGGAATTATGTATGCTATTGATAGTTCACCTATAAAGTTCTTATCTTGAGGCCAAAACAATATTAACCTGTATCTTCTTCTAAAATTAAAAAAATCTACTTATTGCATTTTGGGTTATAATTTATTTTGAATATGTTTGTATGCATACTAGTCATCTCATTTTATTTTGTTTTTTCATGAGGATAACCAATTGATTCAGTTCCATTAATCAATTCTCCATAAATTATTTTAAATGATGACAATTGTGTTTGATTTCACAGTGAGAAATATAATTAATAATTTAAAATACTGAAACTGGGTAATATTTTGATGTAATTTGACTTCAAGTTTAAAAAGTAATCATTTAAAAACATTTCTAGCTGTCTAGTAACAAAACACTTCTTTATACAGATAGAAAAGAAATAAGATGCTATTCAATCATTAAGCTAATTTGTTAGCCATGACCTTCTCAATTATTTTACTTTGGTGTATGTATTGTAAGAATATACCTGCCTCCCTTTTATGGATCATGCTTAGACAAATTTCATTAAATTTGGGACACCAAGCCGGGCTCGGTGACTCAGCCTGTAATCCCGTGCCTTTGGGAGGCTGAAGTGAGTGGATTGCCTGAGCCCGCGGGTTTGAGACCTGCCCGGGCAACTTGGCGAGACCTCATCTCTACAATAAATCAAAAAATCAGCCGGGCGTGGTAGCGCATGCCTGTAGTTCCGGCTACTGGAAAGGCTGAGGGGCAGGATCGCCGGAGCCCAGCAGGTCGGGGCTGCGATGGCCGGGAGCGGCCACTGCACTCCAGTCTGGACGACGGAGTGAGACTCCAACTCAAAAAAAAAAAAAAAAAAAAAAAAATTTGGGACACCATATTGAATATCAAGTGATAAGTAGAGAGTTTAGTATTGTTTTGCCTGTATGGCCTAATGTATATTTGTATTAGCTTCAATGCTTCTTTTCTGGGAATACAGCTCTTAGCACATTTAATAATGCTATTAAATATTAGAGGTTCAATTTATTTTAAATAATGAGAGGCAGCTTTCATTATTTATTCTAGAAATTAACTACCAAAATATCTCCTTGCTTCAAATATATCTGAATATACTCCAAATAGAGAACTTTTATCAACCATTCCATTGTTTAGACTTTTTGATTACAGAATAAATATCACTGGGCATAATGACTTAAAGTATCTATCCCCATTACAATGTTGCTCAGGTGCTTATTCTAGAACCAAACAGCAAGCAAATACTAGTCCTAGAGGTTTGCAGTTTTAACTTAATTATAAATTGATCACTTTGTGTAAATAAAATAAAGACACTGGGTATAGGCAGATGCTATCTATTTTCCAAAATCTCTGAATTTCAAACTCTCCCCAGCATCCTTGAGAATGACTTTGTATTGCAAACCAGAATTGCAAGGGAGAATGGAGTTCCTCCAAAAGCTCTGACTAACAAGCACCACAAGTCCTTTTTTCTAAAGTCCTTCTGATATCACATTGTTCCTCATTTGGATTTCCAAACTTTCATCAATGATTATTAATTTGAATGGTTTGCTGGAAACTGAAAAAGTGGTGGAACTAGCATTCACCTGATTCCTCAACCAGAGCTCCACTTCAACCATTGTTGGACACATACCTTTGTTGTCAAAGTGGTGTGTACTTGAGAAACCACCTCTAACACCTTCTGTGGTTTCAAAATATGGTTAATTCTACTAAGTTAGAGGGATACATTCAGCAAGAAAGATTGAGAAAAGATGTGCCCACAGACATCATCAAGTGATATTTTTTTTTTTTTGAGTTGGAGTCTCATTCTGTCGCCCAGACTGGAGTGCAGTGGCCGCTCCCGGCCACCGCAGCCTCGACCTGCTGGGCTCCAGCGATACTTCCGCCTCAGC
>NW_007252328.1:11147-34502 GCF_000164805.1 Carlito syrichta
CTGGGCTCAGGTGATCCTTCTGCCTCAGCCTTCCAAGTAGCTAGAACTACAGGCACACACCACCATGCCTGGCGACTTTTTTTGATTTATTATAGAGATGAGGTCTTGCCAAGTTGACCAGACTGGTCTTGAACCCATAGGCTCAGACAATCCTCTCACCATGGCCTCCCAAAATGCTGGGATTATAGGTGTGTGCCACCACACCTGGCCTAAAAGATATATTTATTAATTAATTAATATTAATAATAATAAAATAACAAATAGTGAT
Source organism: Carlito syrichta (assembly GCF_000164805.1). Classification (NCBI taxonomy): domain Eukaryota; kingdom Metazoa; phylum Chordata; class Mammalia; order Primates; family Tarsiidae; genus Carlito; species Carlito syrichta. Next base: position 11,416 of record NW_007252328.1, read on the forward strand.
CTTATTAAGTTTGTTGACTTTTTTTTGAGTCAGTGTCTCACTCTGTTGTCCAGACTAGAGTGCAGTGGCACGCTCATGGCCACTGCAGCCTCATCCTGCTGGGCTCAGATAATCCTTCTGCTCAGGCTTCCAAATAGCTGGAACCACAGGCATGTGCCACCATTCCTGGCTAATTTTTTTTTTATTTATTGTAGAGACAAGGAGTCGCCATGTTGCTCAGGTTGGTCTTGAACCCCTGAGTTTAGACAATCCTCTTGCCTCTGTCGCCTGACTGCTGGGATTACAGGCTTGAGCTACCACAACCGGCTGCCTGGGGTCTTACATACCATTTTAACAAAAGAAAGGGGGATGGGCTTCAGGAATGATTAACTGTGGGAAAGTGACAAGGAATATGGGGAAATTAATGGAAGCTATATGAGTTGTTTTTGTTGTTGTTGTTGTTGTTTTTGAGTTTGGAGTCTCACTCTGTCGCCCAGACTGGAGTGCAGTGGCCGCTCCCGGCCACCGCAGCCTCGACCTGCTGGGCTCCGGCGGTCCTTCCGCCTCAGCCTTCCGAGTAACCGGAATTACAGGCATGCGCCACCAGGCCCAGCTGACTTTTTGATTTATTATAGAGATGAGGTCTCACTGCCCAGGCAGGTCTCGAACCCGCGGGCTCAGGCAATCCGCTCCCCTCAGCCTCCCAAAGGCGTGGGATTACAGGCTGAGCCACCGAGCCCGGCTTTCAAGTGATAATTTTAATTCTTTCTTCTCACGGTTATCCATCTTCATAAAAAGTTGCTTATCCTGTTTTATAAGTCCTCGAAAAACAAATAAAATCATCCATTTGCATCAGCATCCTCAAGTTTTCAAATTCATAATAAAATCTTACTCTTACCCCCATAAGTCTGAGTTAGCTAGTAACTTGAAGATGCTCAAGCTTTTCTATTGAACTGGAAAAATGAATAAACAACAAGCAAATAAATAAATAAAGGGGAACTACACACTTCTTACTGGAACAATTAAAGTTGCTTTCATCTCATATCTATCTAATGTCTATTAAAATCCAATATTAAAAACCACGATCAGACCAGGGGCTGTTCTTGGAGCAGTGAGTATCAATGAATTTGTTCAGGATCCTTCTAGTTGAAACATTCTTAATTTTCCCAAGTTTCTTACTTAACAAGCAATCAGGTTTACATGTAATTCAGAAATAAATCATTAAATACAAATTATAACAACTGCCCAAATACACTGACTTCCATACCAAGTAGTGTTCCCTTTTCTGTTGACATTGATACTAAGATTAATGTTTCAATCTCGACTGAACCAATAATCAGTTATTTACCTAGAGAATAATTTCATAACTTCTCTTTGACAGTTTTCTTAACCTTGAAGTAGATAAAATATTTAGCCATTATGTTGTTAGTGTTGCTTTTAGATGCATAGTGTTATATATTACATACAGTGCTTAAATATGCAAATAACATGCAAATATTGGAAGTCTATGAAAATGGAAAGGTGCACAAAATTGTTCTGATTACTATCCATCTTCACATAGTATCATCATCTATATCACCTAAGCACAGTTAGAAATGCAGAATCTTTGCCATGGGCACATAACCCAAGGTAGAATGAACAAAGCCTTCCCCAAGACTTTTCTTCAAACTGTCAGAAAAGAGATATTTTATTTTATTTGTAGCTATTTATTAGGGAAAAAAAAAACAAGTCTAGGTCTGCAGGTGATAGTGTTAACCTTTGCACATAGAGAGCATGGCTAAAAATGAAGTCACCATGGAGGAGAGCAGAGCTAGGAAATGGAGAGGATAGTGGAAAGAGGGAGAGAGAGAGAAAAAAAAAGAGAAAGATGTTATCACAGATATTTGAAGACACACCTTGAGTGTTTTTTCAAGCCAGATTCTTCTTTTGAGCATACTAGTAACATTAATAAATCAATAGATTCACTTTAGTTGCTGCTGTTAAAATTAGAGTTGATTTTTAAACAATTTTACTTCCCATGGAAGTTGAGTAAAAGAATCAACTTCCTTTATACGATCTTTTTAAGAAAACATGTCTTTTTCCAAAGTGAGACACTGAAGCATCTTGAAGATTTTGATTATTTTAGTCAGGTATTCTTACTCAGAATTAGAAGTTACCTCCCACTATCCCAATTCCATAAAGCAGACACAGAATTAGGACATTCTCTTGATAATTTTACTCTACATATCAATCACTGAAAGAGAATGTTATTAAAAGTTCAAGATATTTGAGAAATATGTACTCTAGCACTAGAGAAATAAGCAATGTGCACCCTGGAGTAAACACACAAGCAATTACTAAAAACAGAAATATAGAATGTATGCAGATGGAGAGCCCAGGGGAATTCCCTTCGAGGTTATTTGTGTCATTGATGTGTTTAATTGCTTCTATGATTGTGTTTGCATATGTTGAGAATTAGGGAACTATGCAGGTCAGTTCTTTGGACATTTACCGGAAAGCAAAAACAGTATGTCTACATATGTTTTGATTGAGAATGCTTGGAGAAGACGGTGCTGTTCAATTATCCCTGCATTCAGAGGTATGGTTAGGGCCTGCCTAGAATATACGAACACTGCATCTACTCTGAGTCGACTTTTGTTCTAATCTCATAGTGAATTTTTTTCCATTCTGAATGTATTCCAGGAAGGGGAGAAGAGTAAAGGGAAGCATAGCAGGAAAGAAATATGGCCATGTCATTGGTCAAGACATGGGTGAATAATGCAGATGTGGATGACCACAGAGTCCAAAGCTTTCCAAACCATTTTAGAGGTCTTTGGGAAGCCAGTTAGAGACATTGCTGGTAGATGCTTGAATAGTAGCATGCTGTGATGATCTCATCCTTATATATTTTTTAACACAATTATTTTTAATATAAAGAACTTTTAAAAATTGCTTGTTACCTTATACAGGAACCATATTAATATCTCCATCTACTCAAGTTTAGAAGTTAACTGTAATTAGAATTCTAACTATAGAGTTGATGTCTGTGTTTTCCATTTCATAACTAAGCAAGCTGAAACTCAGGGAAGGCTGATAATTTAATACATTTCACATAGCTAGAAAGGATAAGACAAGCACAAGAGAACACTCACCCCAAAATACTCACATTGCCAAGTTGTAAAATCATGGGTCAACTGCTATTCTTTTCTTAGAAAAAGCAAAGGAAAATGTTTCCCAGCAACTTGAACTCTTAGTGGTCTCAATCTATAATTTTTTCTATTTTTGTTTTACATCACATAAGAGTGGTGCAAGGGAAAGTTAATAAGAGTCTAGGTGCCATTATTCTAAAATAGCAAGATTTATAAGAGGAAAGTTAGAAAATTAAACATTTTAAGCATAGAAATGTAGTGAACCCAGAGCTAATTGAAGATAATGAAGTTAATACAAAATCATCTATGTTATTTTATTTTGAAAAATATTATAGATCAATCTAGATCAAGCAAAAAAATCTGTTGCAATTGTTATTTGGCATTAGGATTTCTTAAAAATTATAATTTTGCAGTGTTCTACATGAAAAATCCAAGATCAGTGAGACGACATATGAAAGTGTATTTTAAACATGAGATGTTGTTTCTAACATTTAGAATAGTCTAGCAATGTAAAGAATTGCTTTCCTTTCTCTGGGTTTAGGACAGTTGAAAATGGGACTTGTACATAAAATATATATCACATAAAATTTCTCCAAGATCCTTAACAGTTCAAGATTATATAGACGTGCTTATGTATTTCTTTTCAAACAAAGGGAAACCTATAGGCACATACTTTGTGTAAGTTGGTACCCAGTTTTAGAGACAACTGAATTCAACTGTCTTTGCTGTAAACAAGTTTCAGAAAATAGCAATTGCCAGAATAAATGATTTCAAATGGAACTAAACATTCTAGTTGGCTAGAAGACTTCTGGCTATTTAATGAATGAAACTTAAACAATGGAGGATCATTGAATGCAATCTCTTGTTCTAATTAAAATGAGAAATATAGTAATACAGCTCTTTTATTAAGAATACCGAGTCTTCAAACTTTCTCAAACATATTTTTATTTGCACTTCACCATAAGTGGTATTGTTAGAAACAATAGCATCGCAGAAAACTGACTTTGATAGTTTCTATAAAGTCATCATTAGGAAAAGTTCAAGACTAATTACAGAAGTTTCCTTGAAAACATTTTTAATTCTGAATAGTTTATTCATCAGGAGCTATGTACATATTCATTCTTTACAATGTTTCATACATAATTTAATATTCAAACCACTTGCCATCTTTGGGAATTTAGCTTGACATTTCATTCAGCAGCAACTAGAGCCTTTGTTTCTAATTACATTTTTCAAAAATTCTTGCTTGTTCGGTTTTTCACTTTCAAAATTATTTCTGAAATTTAATTGACATTTTAATGAATACATTTTTATATCCTTTGAAAGTAAGCCAATTATAGAAGCTGTCCTTAAAATGTTGAAGCAAAAAAATGATTATAATTTTTAAAGATTGAGAGAATAATAGTAATTTTCTCCTAAAATAATACTGTTTAGAAAAAGAAATTAGTCATTTGACTTTCTGTTTAAGAAGGAAAGGCTTTGTAAATTATTCTAAAATGTTGCTTTTTGAAAATGAGAAACTGAGAAAATGATAGAAAGTGCTATATAGATATATGTTCAAAGCATGCAAAATTCTTAAATGATTAGTTTATAGGAAATATAGAAGATTAGAGTTAAGAGTCATAATAGGTTTAGACAATTTACAGTTACAACTTCTAGTTTCCAAATTAGTATGAGAAAGTCATTTGAAATTAATTTTTTATCAGTTTATAGTTCATATTTGTCTTGAATGTTTGATGGAAATATATTGCAAAATTATTGTTTCTTGTGTCAGGTATAACACAAAAACAAATTTTATCCATCACCTACATAGCTAGTAGTTATGTGAGAAAATACTTGCTGCTCAGATAGATTCTTATATCTTCATTAAAATTTCTCACTAAAATAGCAATACTTACAGTCACCATTTCTATTACACACACAGAGATTATAAGGCATTTGAATGTTTCCTTAGATGAAATTAGTGTACCGTATAGCCTGGAAATCTGGTCTTTTCCTCCAAAAATAGCAAGAATTGAAATTGATTGAAATGTTTTTGTTCCATAACAAATGGTCCATTAATGAGTTGTTACTAAGTACATTGTAATTACTTTCATGTGTAGAGAACTTTACAGTTTTATATTGTTTGTTTTCTAAAAATACTACAGTCATGAACTTGAAGAACAATTTATTTACAGAGTCACTTTATCTAATCAATCTGAATCTTTAAATCTCATTCTATTTTTTTCTGTCATGCATTGGGCAATAAATATTTACTAGCTTCAGTGCTATACTCTGGGGACACAAAATAAATGAGAAAATTATTTCTTTCCCTGGAGGGATTGTAATATAGTACAGAGAACAGGTAGGTAGATAAGTGAAATAAAAAGAAAAGCAGAAAATTTTACATTGAAAGCACAAAACCTAGAGTCTTAATTTGTAATTTGAAGGCCAAGAATGGCTTCAAATAATATATATAAGGTGTGTCTTAAAGAATGAATAGTTGTTACCAAGTAGAAGAGATGTTAGATGAGAGCTGTGTTTCCCAACTAACCACAATTTGGCTTCACAGAAGGTATTTGGCAATGTCTGGGGATATTTTTGATTGCCATAAATGGGTGCATAGGAAGTCTTCTGACGTCTCATAGGTAGAGGCCAGGGATGCTGCTAAATATTTTAGAATTCTTAGGACAGTCTCTTTTTTCCCAATAAAACAAATGATCTAACCCAAACTTTCAGTAGTGCTAACCAAGGTTGAGAAACCTTGAGATAGAGGCATTATAGGCAAAAGTGACACAAGGAGGAAAGCATTCTACAGACTTATAAAATATACGTTGTTTGATGTGCAAAGATGTTTCAGGAATAGGAGGCACAGGAGTGTCGATGGGATTGATCATGGAAAGGAAGAGTCTGTATCCTTTGGTGATGTATATGTGGCTAAAGATACATCTATGTTTCTGTGAAGTCAGGAGTTTCTGTACAGTACAGTAGGTGAAAATTAAAATAAGAATGAGTCTTTATTCTACTTTAAAGTAAAAAAACAAAAAAAAAAAACAGATGCACAGTGAGGTCAATTCAATGATCCTATAATCTTAAAATATAAAGCAACTATATAAGAAGTATAAAATGCATTTTTTCATAGAGATGTGTATGTACATGCCGATGTAAATTTTATTTTATTTTACCAGAAATATAGTATGGGCTTTCACATCATCACATGATGACATCTCCCACTTCACAAAATTGAAACTAAGAAGAGGTTAATCAAATAAACTGATATTAGTTCCAGTATATTAGGTAGCACTTGTGGAATATAGATAATATTTTAGTCAACAAAATGAAAACAAAATAGATTCTATATGTGGCATGAGTCTTTAAAAGACTAAATTTGTCTGCAATTATGCTATTTCTTGTGTTAGTGCCTTTCACAGTGCCTGGAAAATACTGTTTGGGTGGTTGTTAGTAAGAACAAATGAATGAATGAATGAATAAGAGAAAAGGAGGAGGAGAGGGGAGGGGAAAGAAAGGGTTAGGGAGAAGAAAGGATGGAAGGAAGGAAGGAAGGAAGGAATGAAGGAAGGAAGGAAGGAAGGAAGGAAGGTAGGTAGGTAATGGAACAGTTCCACCTGTAAAAACTCAGAGGGCAAGAATTTTTGAGTTTTGACAATTACTTAGTTCCCAGTAACTGGAAGTAGGCCTGAGACATATTAATGCTCAATAAATATTGGGTAACTGAATGAATACCCTACTGTTACCAACCTTCCTACTCCTCATTTTGCATACAAAAACATTGTCAGAGATAGGAAGATCAACATAATAATCAGTAATCATGTCACTGGTGCCTATGTATTTTAGCAACAGAAATATTATGTGCATTTATAAGTGACTTAACAATATGAAAATAAGCAACAATTTGACAATGCTTGGACTTTTAGAACTGGAAGACTTGGCTAATCTACAGATTTGGGATTTTCAGGATCCAAAATTGTGGGGGGGGATGATGTCTGTATGTGTGAATATGAAAGAGAGAGGAGAGAGAGACAGAGAGAGAAGAGAGTGAGTGAGAGAGAGAGAGACTCTGATAATACAAAAATATTTTAGAAGCAATAGAAAATATCAACTTCTGTTTTGCTACTACACACACTCCATAAATATGTTATTGGGTGCTATATTTGGGAATTTTTAATTAGGAAAGATTTTATCACAGCAATACTGTTTTATTTCTTAGCCTTACCCTAAAGTAAATTCTAGATAAATTTTTTCCCCTCATAGCACTATTTGAAGATGTAAACTTACACTGTTTTCCTCATTGGGTATACTTTGAGAGTCTACATAATAAGCTAAGTAGAATTGTGTATATGAATTTTAGACTAGTTATAAAAAGAAGCTATTTATAAAAGGAGAGAGAGGACCTGAAAACAATATTGCTCAAGAAACTAAACAATGTAGGGTATCATGCTTTGTTTATTTGTTTCTGGCTTAAAGTTATACACAAAATGTGCTTTACATATTAGGTATTTAGATCTTCTTTCAGAGTGTCCATGGACAGCATAATTCTTAAATTGAACTTTACGTAATCCTTGGTGCTGTGGCCCACTCCAAGAAGCACTAGAGAAGTGTCTTGCAACAAAGCCTCTTAGCCACAACTCTGTAACTTTTAATCCTTTCTTCTTCAGTGTCCTTATCTTTTGACTGGAGTGATAATTCCAACTCTACTAACATAACGACTACATGAAAAATTAATTCAAAAATTATTTTTTAAAGTAGATTTTAAAATTTTGAATGCTTTATATTAAAGTTTAAGAGTTTCTGGTTATATAGCATATCAAACTATATATATTTTTCTGTGAAATAGTTTATTCTTACTATATTTAAGAGAGAACAGGTTATCAATTTGAAAATGCTCTATAAAATTTTGTGTTTGTAAAATGCTGAGAAATTTAGTGATTTTTTTTCAGTTGGAAAGCTTTTTGTTTTTGGCTATAATTACCCTTTCAAGAGGATGCTTTTCTGTTATTAAAGGATGAATTCTGTAAGTTAGAAATTCATTTATTAAAAAAAGAAACTTGAGGTTTTAATATAATTTATTTCCAAAACTCTGAAAACTTATCTACTCTTAGTGGCATTTGGTGTTTTCCTCTTGGTTTGCTACATTTTCATTATTCTAAAGTAAATTATCAGCATAAGACCTAATTTAAAATTTCATACCACCTAAAATTACTGGTTTGAGATGATAGCTTTACATTAGTGCTTTTTAAAAAAATCCCCAGTACTGAATTTACTCTTGTAAGCACAATAATTCTGTTTAATGTTTCCTTTTGTTTTAGTTGCCACTACAGTACCTATTGTGAGTAAAAGTTTAGGAGTAGTTTTACCTTTTAAATATCATAAACATTAACAAATGCTATTTGATTCACTTACAAATTACATGAGAAGAGCCATGAAATTTTCCTAACCTTTTCTGTAGCTCAATAAATCACAAACAGACAAGAAAGTTAAGCACTACTTCAGTGGAATATCAGCAGACAGATGTAGCACACATTCCCTCAAAATAATTCAGAACCTGTTTCAATTTATCAAATGCCTACTTTATCTGTCAAAACAATGTCCTTTCTCAAATAAAGGGCATTGTTTCTGTAGCAAGAAAAAGGTTCTGATGTATTGTTATCTGCAAATGGATGGTGGAATAATGGAACAACAGGCAGTGTTTCAAACTAAGAGATCAAAGGCCAGAATGCATTACAAATCTTGTTAAAATAAATGAGGGTGAGAGCATAATTCCAATAAAGACATTTATAGTCTTAAACAATTTCTCACTCTTTTTAAAAGAGATCTTTTAAAATGAACTTAAATACCCCATAAACACCAAAAGGTTTTTTGCTGCTTCTCTCAAAGTTCAATATTCAAAGAAATAGATTTGTAGACCTCTCGAGCAAGCTAGATGTCGTATCATTTTTATGTGCTGACATTGTAGAATTTTACTGACGTTGCTAATTTTTCTATCTGTTGCATTTGTCCATGCACATGGGATTAAAGGAGGAAATTTCTTGTTCCTATAGTATCTAAATGTATAACATATTTTATTATAAAAATGCTTCACTGAATAAATCTGATTATTTTGTATAATTAATTTTAAAAAGTAATCTGCCTTATTGCAAGTAATTTTTAAGTCATCTTAGTAATTGAACATATAGCATCTGTAATAAATCTTAAAATTCTAATTTAAGATGAACTATTTCCTTCTCTAACAGTATAAAATGAATATAATACACAAATACTGAGCAATAAAGAAATTCTTTACCTGTACACAGTTAGCTATTATTCCTAATTATTCATGCTCAAACATTTGTTTTAATTTAAACATGTTAGATATTTATGATTATTCTTGCAGCCTAGTTGATCTTGACCTGAAATACGACAATAGACCCTAATGTATGTGTCTTTCCTATGATTGCAGGCTGTTCTCCTTTTCTTTATGCTGGCTATTTGTTTTGTTCTGTTTAGTTTTAAATATAACCATGTCCTCAGTAAGTTACCTAAGTTCATTCTTAAAACAAATATATCATAATCTTGTTTTGAGAATAAATTATTCACTTAGAAATAACCTTTGGAATGAATGATGATGAATTAATTCATGATCATCAAGCAATAACACAGGCATGTGTTTATATATATATATATATATATATATATATATATATATATATTCTCACAATTCTACATTTGAATCATCTTTAAAATTATTGGGGAGTTATTCAAGTCATATTGACCACACCAATTATCTGAGAATAGTCATTAGAAATGAAAATGTTTTGTTCGACATAATATCATATAGATTTTGGCGTTTACTGCCTGACACTAAGATTGTAAGATAGTGTGATTAAATATAGTTTAATGTCCTAAAAAAACTTAGTTTTCCATCTACATCAATACATACTTGAATTAAACAAGACATACGTACAGCAAATTGTAAATTAAGAAGTCAGTAAAAGACTGACATTGAGTTAAAATAAGGACTTCTCAAACAAAAATGCTCCTACATTCACCAAAGTCCTGGGCAAGGGAGGTTTCCATGAATACATTTTCTGCTCATACTTTTATAGAGTTGATAAAATACTAGAAGTAATTGATGTCCCTTTGGGTTGTTCAAGTCAAAATTATCTACTCAGCCTGTAGAATTTGTTTCCAAGTATTTCAATGAATAACATAATCAACAATCCATACCAGTCCAAACATTTCCTAATTTCTCATTCTGTATCGTAGAATGTTCTGGGCATTAGAAATATAAAGAATTCTAAGACTTTATCCTACCTTCAGGATGAATGATCCACACTAAAAGAACAGCTTAAACCTTTCAATTACTTTGTTCACATTATTTATATCACCCAATATGCTCCAAGTCATAAACTTAGGTAAACTGAATTAAAAATAAAAATCAGGCTCCAAAATATTTTAAACAAAAAGCTATCACACTACAGATCTTTTTATTATTTATATTTTAATTTTATGACACATATGTAAACATTATGAATATTTTATGTAAACATTATGAATATATACACCCATTTTATATCCATATTTTAAGAATTATGCATATGTAGATATGAACATTCATACACATAATCAATTATTTATCGTCCACCCATCTATTCATCCATCCCTTCATCCATCCAGTGACAATAATTAAGACTTTTAAAGCTTGAGTCAAATAGATTTGAATTCAAATTTTGTTTCAACACTTATGAACTATGTGACTTTAAACAAGTCAGTAAAACTCTCTATTCCTCAGCTTTCCCTTCAGTAAAACAGAAATAATAATATGTTTCCATTTTTTTTGCAGTAAGGATTAAATAAAAATGCACGCAAAGTAAATGCTTAATTTATAACTAACAAGTGCTCAATAATTGTTTCCAATCTTACTAGTTACACTCTTATTTAGGCAATATAGTGCTATGCTTCTGAGCATATATTATAGAACTAGATTACTTCATTTCTTGAGTTCTGATTACATTTGTACTACTTGTTATCTATAAGACTGAGAAAGTTTCTTTACCTTTTGGTGTCTCAGTTTTCTCATCTATAAGATGGGTAAAATAGTACTTACTAGAGTGATTGATATGCTTCATGCTTACATTGTGTATATCAGTGTATATAACCACCACTCTGCTGTTACCTCTTTCTTTTCTAAAAACCTGAATAATTTTGAGAATCCATTAACATGGATTTTTTTCTACTCTGTAAGCAATTATTTCACAAAGTGGTCGAAGAATTCTGACCTTTCTAATTACATCATCAGGAGCAGAAGTAGTGATCATGGTAACTGTTACTCATATCACCATTCTAGGGCGTGAGGCTTTGAGGAGTAAGAGCACCAGTTCTCACTTTCTTCTTCAGTAAACCTAATTTTGGGGCAGATAAATGTTTTGCAGAAATCTTTAAAATGTATTATTTTATTGCAATACTTGAAATTTTTTATCTGAAAAATCTTTATATACAGATCCTTGCATGATATACTCCAATTAATCTTACTTGCTTCCAATTGTATGGTGATTGATATAAAATTCTGCACTTATAAAGAGAAATTTGACCAAAGGTTTACAAGAATATTTCTCTATTTAAGAAAATATATCAGAAAAATAGCACTGGGATTCTTACTCATTTTTAAATACTAAAAAATGAGACCTTTTTTTTTTTTTAACTCTTCACAGAATCTGTCTGTTCTCAAGATGTGTTATCTAAAATATGACTACATGTGAGAGAGCAGCTAATAAAATAAGGAAGATGAATAAGACTTCATCATGGTGAAATTTCTGTCTTGAAGACCTCCCACAGTGCATTTCAATTTCTGTTTTGAGACTTGCCTCTCAAAACTACGGAAGTTCATTAATAGTATCAATTTAGGAAAAATCAGTCAGAAGAAAAAAAAAATCTCCTCTACAGAATATTAGCCTAGAAGAGACCTGATATTAAACTACAACATGCAGTTGCTGAAGAGGAATGCAAGAGAAAGAATCATTCAGGGAACATTTTTTGTGTATGGCAACCCTTATTTACAATCTGTGTTCTACCAACTAAACAAGCAACACTTGGGTTGAATTTTGAACCTATACTACAATAATACAAATAAACTATGATTTACCTGGTTGATTGTACTGAATGGCTAATTAAAAGAAATTAATTAGGGGATAGAAATTGATCTTACAAGTTTAGACTATTTTGCAGTGCAAATTGCTGATTGATTCTTCAGATTTTTCACTTTTTAAAATACGTGCAGTAGCACTATAAAATGTTGTTTTATTTTGAAAGAAGTTAGAGACTTGTAAAAATTAGTGATTTAAAACAGTATGGGACATTGTTTACACTGGTGTGTTTCTTGGTATAAACTAAAAAAATAATATGCAGTATAGAGACTATTACAGGTGTTGCTTATTTTTTTTTTTTACCAGTGTTGCATATCTTTTAAAAAGTTCAGTTACCTTTTTTATTTTTCTTTAATTTTAGATTCAAGGGTATACATGCATATTTGTTACATGAACATATTGTGTAGTGGTGGAGGTTGGATCTCAGGTGACCCATTCCTCAGATAGTAAACATTATACCCATAAGTAGTTTCTGAACCCTATACACATTTCAAAACAAGATAAATTATGAAGTGATCAAAAACACGCCAGCACCTGATCAAGTCCAGTCATCTTTCTGTACACTTTATAATTTACCTTGTTTTGAAATTTGTGCAGACAACAATGAAAATGTTTTCCAACCTTAAAAAAAGCTAATAGCATTAAAGTATTTTTTTCTGGCAAAATATAGGAAAATATGAGACTTTTAAAACTATAAGGACATTTAATGATAAATGTATGTATTATTCAAGCTTCTGATTAATATGAAAAAACATTAACAGGCTAAGGCAGCTGTAATAATGCAATGATTTAAAACAAGAAAAAAAAAGCCTCTGTAAATATTAAGTCAATAACTTTCTTCTGAAATATAAAATGTGCTTGGCACAGAAAATTAATATGATATCTTGCATGTAAATTACCATATTTTAAACAAAAGATATCTTCAAGAACCATTTTAATCTTTGCTATATTTTACATATAGTACTTTCAAATTCATATTTCAATGTTGACATATTTCAAATAAAGAAAATGGACTGTTGTAATCCTTTGTATGGTGTTTTCATTCAATTAGCTCTATCTTTCTTTTTCTAAGCAAACAAGATGGCAATTTACTCAAAGTCAACCCATAATAACATATATCAGCCAGAGTCGAACAAACACAGCTCTGCTCATGCTACACCTTTTAAAATCAAACAATTTTAAATAAAAGCAAACACGAACATAAATAGTGTTTCCCTTTGGAATTTGACTGTTGACAGAAAAATGATAAAAACATAAAAATGGTTTGAATTTGTAAGGAAGTTAAATAATTCAGGAAATGTTTTATTAACTGATAGCAGAGAGAACAGGATTTTGGTCTTTGCATTATGCAGTAATAGAAGAACAAAATATATGATATGTGGCTTATTTTTTATAAAAGCTCTTCCTAACCGTATTAAAATTTCACAAGGTAGTTAAAAACCACATTCTTATCAAGCCCATACAAAAGTAAAATTTTGCTAAATTTCTGGGGTTTTTTTTCTCTTAAATGTTAGTTGCAACATTTTCAAAAGTATTAGAAAAAAAGTTGTGTGTCATTATTTAGTTTTTAAAAAGGGCTTGTGGTTTATATTTTCAACATGCTGTAACAGAAATTCAAAGAAAACAGAGTTTGAAATCACAAATAGATACTATTTTCTTTTAATATTATTTGAAATCTTGGACTGTTAGATGCATAAAAATTATATTATTATTCCTATGAGATGAAAATAGAAAGTTATTACCACCAAAATATTATTGCTGGGGTATTTGTTTTTTCTTCGTTTAGATAAAACATAAGAAAATGTAATGAAAAATGATCTTAGAAAAAACGAAAATTTGAATAAATGTTCATAATCATATATTTATACTTAACGTATTAAATTTTTAAAAATGAAAATTATTTTAAAGTTTTATTAGCTGGTATAAAGTGCCAAAAAAATGTAGACTTAGCAAATATATTAACAATCAACAATTATTTTAACTTCCTCCCTACCCCATACAGTCCAAACTAAATATTAGTGTTACAGAGTTGTGGAATTACACACACTTAGTCTTGGATTCTAGACCTGCTATTTACTAGCTATGTGGCAATTGGTATGTTATTATAATTTGTATCCTCTGTTTCCTTAACAGAAAAAAAAACGAACATAACAAAATGACTGTGGTGAGAATAAAATGAGATGTATAAAAGGATGTAAAAGTGACATTGTTATCTGCCTAGCTTTCTTCCTCAACTGGGTTTGTTCTGCATGGAGGCACACTTGGAAAAAAGGAAGAAAAGGCAAAAGAAAAAAACTATACAACAATTTTAGTAAATTATATGTCTTCTCCTCTGGGAGCTAGGTATTTTAATTGGAGATTTAATCTGAATTGTTCTCACGTTTATTGAACTTTATTTTTTACCTTCCAGACATTTTGAATTAAAAAGTAGAAATGCTAAAATGAATACTTTCTTATAAACCGAGTAGCATTATAACTTTGAACAACTTGTTTGGCATATAGAATTTAGCACAATTCTTTTTTACAATGTATTGCCAAGAAACATAACTTTTGGCATGGTGAATCTGCTTCTGGTACGTCAATCTCAAAATGTAATAGAGAAGATGTTAAGTAATATGTGCATACTGTTGCCATCATGACATTATTTAATACGAGGTATCTTTGTAAATAATTCATATGTAAGTTAAAACATAGAAGCTCTTGTGTGATGCCTGGAATTACAGGTAGTGATTAAAAAATACTAGCACCAGACAAAAAATAAAAGCATAAGTGCATAATTATAAACTATTCATTTGATTATTCCCTAAATAGTGTATTATACATTAGCATAATGAATGCAGTTACATAAACAATGGCTCCTGACAGAATATCACTTGTATATAGGTAGGTATAAAGACACATTGATATGACACTTACCATAAAAAGTAAACACGGGAAAATATTATTAAAATATTACTGTGGTTAGATTTGCAGAGTGTTTTCTTTTTTTCCATTTTTAAGTGTTTATAATGTTTTATATTTAAAAACCCTCCAAAAAAAGCATTTTTGAAATTTCCAAAATAATTGTGTATATTTTCATGATACTATTCACTTTACTTATTTGGGAGAAGAAAGAACATGTGGCAAATCTATAATTGCTGTTGTAATTGTCCATGCATCTACCTATCTTAAGTGCCAATTTTATAGCTACCCCATGTTTCTATCACTTGTTTGCTTCCTTTCTGTAGGCATTTGTTTACAAAAACAGATGCAGGAAAAATAAGATTGATATAAAGAAATGAAGTGTAAGAATTATCATTATTCAGGGTAAATACTCAAAATGAAAGAATTTACAGATAGAAGAAGCCACAGAATCCCATGCATTTGTTTAAATCTCTACCTGAGTGTGTCTGTGTGCGAACAGCCTAATATGGAATCAATTATTTACCTGAACAGAACTTTTCTACCTGACAGTGTACTCAGTACAGGTTAAGAAATATGTCTTGTTCTTACTGCAGAGCAATCTAAGCAAGCATATTTTTCTATCATAAGCATTGGTAATGTTCATATTAATGAGGATATTTCAAGGCACTTTCAACACAAATTTAACTTTTGTGGGAAAAATGCTCCTTTAAATTCTATGTCATGGTCATTTGATTTTTCTGGTGGACCTTTAAATATGATACTCTCAGGTAGTTTTGTAAACTGTTTGATAATTAAAAATGTAAAATGATGTTAGTTAGGTAACTAGGTCATGCACGGCAAAAAATATTTTTAGTGTAGAATATATTCTTAAATTCAAAACAAAACAAAACCTTTCACATCGATCCGTGTAAAAGTGAATTAATGCAATTTAATATACTTCATTTAAAAAAATGTTGACCATCTACTTTTCCCCTCACCTAATTATCTTGTCCTTGGCTATTTTGACAGGTACTAAGCTAAGCAAAATGTTGGTCTTACCTGAGACAGGTATCCATAATTATAGAATATATTATTTGTATTGTAAGCATATTTTATTCTAAATTGTTGGGTGGACTTTCTTCCTGAATGTTGTCTCTTTTTCAATTCATTGATATTCATCCATAATCTACTTTCTCTTTTTTTTCCTTTCAGAATTTACTTTCAAGCTATGTTGTTTAAAATTCTAGAAAAAAAATATCTGGAGTAACATAAAATCATTGATTAATTTTACATAATAAAGTTTTTGATCAAAGGAAATATTCTAAATATTTTCTTAGAAATACTAGAAATTATTACAAGAATGATAATGAAGAATTATAAAAGTCCAAAATGGAGAGAGTAGTAATATTTGTTAAGACTTGACAATTTTATAGGCACTCATTTATGAATGAGTAATAAAGTTTTTTGTAAATTATGTCATTTAAAATTTTTTTAAAAAAAACTTTAAGGAAGATATATATTTTTTCTAGTAATTCTTTCGATGAAGGATGTAAGTCTCAGAAGATTTAATAACTTGCTTTATGTTTCTCAAGAATTGAAAACCTTGATTGAATGACAACTGTTGTAAAATACAAATAGCACTTTTAGCATCATAAAATATAGGCTATTATAGAGTATGGTTCTAGCATACATAAGTGGCTCACATTGTCAGATAGTGGAACAAGGGTGCTAAAGCTAAATATAAATGAAAACAAAGTGGAATACAATTGTTTTCAAGAATTAATATTTTTCTAAAATAGCCAATATTTTGAAACTTTTCAAATTAATTTAAACCACAAAACTTGCAACCAGCAGAATTGATGCTATGTAAGCAGAAAAAAATAATAATAAGGTAACATAAGAGTTTTAAAAAATAAATTTAGAGACCTGTGTTCCATTTAGTGGCTGCAGATCTTTACCTTGAAGTTCAGAATATAAAGAACATGTGTGAGACTTAGAAGAATTTGTACTGGCAACCATATATCTTCCAAGGCAATACTAACCATGACACTAAGTACTATAGTATTTGGAAAGATATACAGTAAAAGTGATTGCTTAATGACAACTTCAAAATGAAAAATTCCTTGCCTAATTAAAAGCATGGTAATTAATGGTATTCACATTGAACTCTTCTGGAGTTCATATCTACTTTGAGTTACAAATCATAATCTAGGAATGTGCTATGCTTATGTGTGTGTCTTTAAGACTAAAATCAGAAAATGATATATGATTTTTTCAACAATATCTTACCTAAAACTTAAGAAATTATTTTGATATTGTGTGACATATAGAGTTCTATGTCTGATACCTGAAGCCACCTTCAGATATGGCCTATGGCCCAGACCCAAGAATTTAATGATACTATTGCTGTCTTAATGATTAAACATTGACTACTGATTTTCTCATGAGGCAATCGGGATTGTTAAGAGAGGTAATTCTGTTGATCAATCTCAAGTACAATTAACAAACAAGAAACCCTGGTCTCACACACAAAGATATACTTCATCTACAAACCTATGTACTATCATGAGATAAGGCAAACAGGACTATTGTATTCCAAGTCCACACAGTCTTTTGAATGCTTTTCATCCTCTCTAATTTATACTCTTCAAGTTTACTTTGTTTTACTTCCTTTTAATGTTTTGTTTGTAGAAAATTACTAAAGAGTGTCAGTTCAAGTTACTGGAAGAAAAAGGTAGATAATATCAGTCGTGACCAGAGTGAAACAAATAAAAATACAGGTGTCAAAATTCTGAAAATTTTGTGAGGACACAAATAAATCCAGGTAATTATCTATGGTGCAGAGGAAAAAAATGTTTTTTCTTAAAACTTCAGAGGTTTAAAAAGACTTCTGAATCTTAGAAGTCTAAGAATTCATAAGTATTGGGTTTTTTAACTTCTAAGTTTGCTAGTCCCTTGATTAGCTTTATATAGCTTGCTAATTGTGAGCAATGCTGAGTATAAAGATGTTGAGCATAAGCAGAAGAAAAATATGAATAGGACTCAGGGGGACGGTGACAAGATTATAACCTATGGGCAGTACCTTACCACTATAGCTCCAACACATGCCCAGTAATACATCTGATATAAAAGCTTCCCCATTTTGACAATCTAATATGTGCTTTAAGCTGAGGGGCTTATTTTGTCATACAATTTCACAATTAAAAATTTTAAGCAAAAAGTACATAAATATTATTAATAATTAAGGAACATAAAATTAACCCTCAGGAAGCCATAGCCAGAGAAGAGACAAGGGAGACATGAGAGCGATCATGCTTTTCTTTGATGGGCAAAAAAGCCTAGATCTTAACACAGATCAATGGATGACCACCCAAAGTGCTAAATAGCCCCAATCATCTTGCATTTGAAAAATAATTAATAGACTGTAGATATGGAATTGTTAGCTGGGCAGAGAAAGAATGAAAGGTGGAAGGAGATGATTTCATAGAATGCATGTTTCAGCACAAAATGATGAGACATAAGAGTATCATCAAGAAGGAGTGGATAAGCTAATAAAGAAAGGGAAATAGACCTCTTCACCTCACCACCTGGGCAAGGGATGTCATACTAGGCCCTGACCAGAGTAACTGCTAATGCTGGAGGCATTCTCAACCGAAAAGGTTATTCACTGAAAACACTGTTGTCAAAGTGTGTAGAAGATTGTTCCATCTTAAAAAGCAACAACAAAACAACAACAACAAAAATACTCCTCTATAGTCTCTAATAGTGGATAACATCGCAAGGTACTTATTAGCATAAGTGTGTTTCACACAAGCAGAGTATGCTTGATTTTGGTAAGAACACGTGTACTTTTTTTTAAGTCCAGAAATGCAAACTCTTGAAGTAAGTTTTAATTGTTTTTTAAACATTTGGTCAATAGTTATAGCAAGCAAGAAGTTTGCGAGATCATTGAAAATGTTTCTTTGATCTTTTTAACTTTTAACTTTAGGACCCAAACTCAGCGTCTCTATAAGCTTCTGGAATAAACATAAAACAGAGATCCTATGTATTAATAATGAGAAGAGAAATAAAAGTATTTTAAAACATATTTGAGGTATTATGAATCATTTGTGACTACTGAGATTCCTAAATAACAAAAACTCTTCAGGAAAGGTGACAGAGAACCTGTCACATGTCTTTTGTCTCCAATTGGATTCTAAATATGGTTTTCTTAACATCACAGAAACTTGATGCATTTTTACTCCACCTCTTTTTTCACATGATTCCTTAATATTTTCAGTCATGACGATTTTTGTTCATAGAATTTTTTATACAGCAATACCACTAATGTGTCCAGTATAAAACTTAAATTGCTGGCAATAGATTGCTCCTACAGAACATGTATTAAATACCGATAAACAACATTTCTGTAAATAGAATTTTGGAAATACTTGAAAGGAGGAACCCCAAGAAATTAAGAATAAACTTAGTTCAATTTGCCTCAGCATAGCCATTTATGCTTAGACTGACATGCTTTGAATCTAGCACAGGTTAGACATAGATAAATTTCCAATGGGCAGGTTTTAGGAAGCATTCAGACATTTTACTGCCGGTCAAGCTGGCAGTCTACCCCACTCCAATGATAAATCTCCATCAAATGCAAGACAAGGACAGCCCAACCTTTCAATTCATGGTTTAGCATAATAATCTCTAAGAAACTTTTAGGTCCTTGTCAAAGGCAGGTCAAAGATTACCCCTAAACTGACCAAAGCCACAGAAATGGTAATAAAACCACCTTTTTGCTAAGGAGATTATGGATTAGAGATGTCTCACAGGTCTCTTGCAGGAAAAACCCCTCCCCTTGTCTCCTTCCAACTAACCCACCACCATGGCAGCAATCATGTGACTAAGCCACCCATCTGCCTGCTGTCTATTACCTGACATCGGTACATTTGCTTACCTGCCCCTTCGTGATGACATGCAGCAGACCACCACCTAATCACCTTAATGACCTACCCCATCAAAATAAAGGATTTAAAGGATTCAATCCCGAACATCCAGGGGCCATTGTCTTGCTAAGTTATGGTGTCATCATGTGCTCTTTGAGCTATTGCTAGGCCATGCTTTCTTAAGCTTTGGTCCTCTCCCTTACCTTAGGGATGTAAATCTCCTCTTTCTTCTTGGAATCGATGTAAATATTAAGTCTTTTACCTTGGCCTAAAACAAGTGCCCAAGTTAGAGCAACTAGTTCTGTTTTTTGGGCTGAAGCTCCTGGAGGTAGAGAGACACTTTCTAGGATCTCAGTTATAATAGTAATGGCATAAGCGAGCTTGCTAGCCTCTTGAGTAAGTAAGGGTGTTGCAGCTAGTACCCTGAGGCAGAGTGGCCATCCTTTTGTCATGTTATCCAACTGCTTTGATAGGAAAGCCATGGTCTTAAGATCTGGTCTATATTTCCATCCTAACAGGCCCAGTGCTACTCCTCCCCTTCCTGTTGTATAGAGGAAAAAATTCTTTTGGCAATTAGGGAGGGCCAAGACTGGGAGCTCAGGAGAGGGCCCGCTGCAAAGTATTGAAGGCAGCTCAAGCCGGTGAATGTCAACTGAAGGGTTCACGTTCTGGGCCCTTCGTTGCCTCATATAGAAGTCTTGCTATGAGACCATAATTTGGGATCCAAATTCTAAAGTAACCTGTGAGTTCTAAGAATGCCTGGAGCTCTTTCTCTGAATGAGGGAGCAGCAGAGAGGCAATGAGCTGTTTCCTTTTTAATAGCTATGGCTCTGTGCTCTGGGTTCAGCTCAAAGCCTAAATAGGTGATGTGTGGTGAATTAAGTTGCGCCTTGGATAGAGACTGTCACAAGGGAAGGAGAGAAGAGCAACAGTGGCCTTCTGAGATGCCTCTAGGGTAGAGTTATACAATAACAAACCATCTATATATTGTCTTACAGTGTTCTGTTTAAAGGAGAGTTGGCTGGCTAGAGGTCTGAAGCTAGAACTTAGCCAAAGTGGTGGTGGGCTATCTTGAAAACCCTGAGACAATACCAATCACATCAGTGGCTGAGAACTACTGGTATCTGGAGATTCCGGAGACAAGAGAATGGTAAAAAATGCATCTTTTAAATCAACGACTGTGAAATACTGTGTATCCAGTGGCACAGTACTGAGGAGAGAATACAGATTGGGAACCGTAGGCTATAGGGGAACTACAGCCTTGTTAATGGTTTGTAAATCCTGTTCTAGGCGATAGCTTTGGTCAGATTTGTGAATCAGAATGGGAGTATTATAAGGAGAACTAGTTAGTTTAAAACTCCAGCTTTGAAAAACTTAGTAATCAGGGGCTTAAGACCTTGCAGTACGGCACAACTAATGGGGTATTGAGGTTTATTGGGGAAGGAATGGGGAACCATTGAGTTGACTAGAGATAGGTACAATATGGGAAGCTTGACCCGGAGTTGAAGTGTCCCAAACCAGAGGGGGATCCTGTTCCTGGATACATCAGGGGCAAGAGGGGAAACTGCAGCCTCCTGAGCAGGACCCTGGACTGGGGGAGATTCATGGGGATCCAGATCCCTTGGAACACTCCTATAAAGTAAACTGGTGGCGATTCTGGGTCAAGAATAATCCAAGTTCCCAGCTCATGCATAATGTCCCTGCCTAACAAGGGAGCAGGGCAGGTAGGGACTACTCAAAAGGATTGTGAAACATTTGACTTCCCAGCAAGCCTGGGAGGGGTGGTGTGGTTAAGGGCTGAGAAAGAATGCCCGCACCCCTACTACAGAAACAGGAGAAGGAAGGAGGGGACCAGGAAACACAATTAAATCTGAGCAGGTAGCTGCAGTATCGATGATGAATGAGATATGCCTACCAGCAGCAGAGATTTCCACTCAGGGTTCAGATGGCTGTATGGGATGCTCCGGAGAGCATGGGGCAATGAGGCCAAAGGTGTGTCAATCAGACTGGTCAGATTGAAGCAGACCCAACAGGTCTGGCTCAGAGACCGACCTAGGTTCTCGGCACCTGGTACTATAGTTTGACAGCTGTGCTGGTGGCTGGGGAGTGTGCCACTGTCAGGCTGGGAAAACATGAAAATCACTTCCCCAATATCCAACTTTCCTCACCTTAGGGCATGGGGTGGAAGAAGGCAGCTTGGTGAAGTCTCAAGTCCAAGGCCAGATGGACGACACTTAAATAGGTCCCTGGCTGTCTGTGCAAACTGTTGTCATATCTTCCAGGGCTGAAATCTCTATTTCTGTTTTTCCTTTCCTTAGCTTTGTTTAGGGCCGAGGCTATGAGCTGGAAGGACTTAGTCTTAGCTTTCGTTTCTCCCCCGGATTATAAAAGACTTTGCAAGCCAGGTCTCCAAAAAATTTTAGGTCACTCTCCCAGCGGGGCTTCCAGAATATTAGGTCAAGCCCACCAGGGGTGTCTGTGTCTGGTGTGCGATTCGGTTCTGTGAAAAAGATGCAAAGAATTGCCCAGAAGTTAGGTTAGAAACTATAGTTTATTTAAACCAAATTGGAAAGAGAGAGAGAGAAAGAGGAGATATACCTACCGAGGAGGTCAAAGCTTAAGAAAGCATAGCCAAGGCTGGTTACAGTGACTCAAGCCTGTAATCCCAGCACTTTGGGATGCTAAGGCAAGAGAATTGCCTAAGCCCACGGGTTCGAGACCAGCCTGAGCAACATGGTAAGACCTCGTCTCTACAATAAATAAATTAAAAAAAAAAAAAGCCAAGCATGGTAACACATACCTGTTGTTCCGGCTACTTGAAAAATTGAGGCAGAAGGATCACCGGAGCCCAGCAGGTCGATACTGGGTGGCTGTGAGCACACAGCTGCAGTACAGCCTGGGCGACAGAGTGAGACTCCAACTCAAAAAAAAAAAAGTCAGCATGTCCTGACCTGGCAATAGCTCAAAGAGCAGATGGCCACACCATAGTTTTGCAAGGCAATGGCCCCCTGGATGCTCCTGACTAAATCCTTTTTTTTTTTTTTTTTTTT
>NW_007252328.1:34568-72536 GCF_000164805.1 Carlito syrichta
TTCAGCCTCCCAAAGGCGCGGGATTACAGGCTAAGCCACCGAGCCTGGTTTGACTGAATCCTTTTAATCCTTCCCTTTGATGGGAGATGGTCATTAAGGGAATTGGGTGGTGGTCTGCTCCACATCATCATGAAGGGGCAGGTAAGCGCAGGTACTAATGTCAGGTGACAGACAGCAGGCAGATGGGAGGGTTAGTCACATGCTTGCTGCCATGGTGGTGGGCTAGATGGAAGGAGACAAGGGGACAGTTTTTTCCTGCAGGAGACCTGTCAGGTATTTCCAGTCCATAATCTCAGCAAAAGGGTAGTCTTATTATCATTTCTGTGGCTTTGGCCAACTAAGGGGTAATTTTTGACCTTCTGCCTTTGACAAGGAAACTGAAAGGTTCTTAGAGATTATTATGCTAAACCATGAATTGAAAGGTTAGACTGTCCTTGTCTTGCTTCTGATGGAGATTTCCCAGTGGGGTGGGGTAGGCTACCAGCCTGGCTGCAGTAAAATTTCTGAACACTTCCTAAAACCCGCCTATTGGAAAATTTATCTATCTATGTCTAACCTGTTGCTAGATCAAATCATGTCAGTCTAAGCAAAAATGGTTATGCAGAGGCAAAATGTGAACTAATTTTATTCTAAGTTTCTCAGGGTCCTTTCTTTTAATACTAATGTGAACTATTTGTTAAACCTGTCCATTTTTCATTTTAATAGGATAATACAAAAATATAACTCATATTTTTATTAAATTATAGAGAATCAGTTCATTTGGAGTTAAATACCACACACAAACTATACAACGATTTGAATGTGATTTACAAATTAGAGATTGTGGGAAAAATAAGGTCATAAAATAGGTTAATGGTACTTTAAATATATGTTAAGTAGCATAATGCTTGACAATGCTTATTCTAAGTACATTTAATTTTGAAGTGACACAAACAATAGTCAAACTTTCATTTATTTGCTATGTTACTATAAATTTGTGAAAGCAATTTAAAAATCACCACTTTTTTATCTCGGATTTTTTAGTGATGATAGTCTGGCATCACTGTTTTGTTAATATTTATTTATTTCACAAATTAAAACCCCAGACCAACATCAACATGATGGCACAAAAGGCACATCCAGATCATCAATGTAACAATGATATATTAGCTGAAATACTTTTGTGGAAAGTATAGCTTTAGTTAAGAAGTTTCAGTATCCCAGATGAGCACAAAATCTAGAACAATGGCATTGAATTGAATACAAACAATAATTTTACTTTATCCACATTGGCCTCTCCCTCAACCCAGCACAGATCAGGGCTGAGAAAGATCACTTTGGCCAGTTATTTCTCATTAAAGAGAGAGAGAGAGAGAGAGAATAATATGTGTCCAACATCCCTAGCATCTCAGAACATTATCAAAAAACCAGGTTCTTTGTCACCTCATACAGAGCACTGAAAGAACTGGCATAATGGGAATGCATGAGAGCAGTTAAAAACAAAAAGGAGGTGAGAGGTTTGCTGTGGCCATCATAACTCTGTGATATTAGAGGAAGGCAAAATTGAGTATGTATTATTCATAATAAGCAAGATATGGAAGCAATCTAACAGGCCTCAGCAGATGAGTGAATGAAGAAAATATATTATATACATACAAGAGATAATTTTTAAAAAAAAATAAAATTGGGACATATGCAACAATATAGATAAACCTGGTGGTATTATGTTAAATGAAATACAATCACAGAAGAACATATACTGCATGACTACTATAAGGAATCTAAAATACTCAAATTCGTAGAAACAGGGGAGAGAATGGTGTTTGTCAGAGATTGGAGAGAAGAACTTGGGAGTTACTATTCAATAGGTATAACATGTTATATAAAATGGGTATGTTCTAGAGAACTGCACAGCACTGAGCTTATAGTTAGCAATATTGTATTATGCATTCAAAATTTTGTACAGAGTATAGATCTTGTGTTAAGGGAAGTGAGAGGATGTCCTGAGTCCAGGGGTTCAAGGTCAGCCTGAGAAACTTGGTGGTTTCTACAATAAAAAAAAGAAAAAAGGAAAAGAAAGAAATATTCAAAGAACAACAAAATCTACATTTAGGTCTTTTTTCTGTACCTTAGGAATTCCCACATGGAAGGAGATATATTTTTAAAGGAAGTGAACTATATTTTAAAGCAATAACTGGAGATGATCTTATTATTGGAAACTGTTGGCAAAAATTCCAGTCAATTAACTACTGCTATATTACAAGTGTCTAAATGTCTAAATTGGAACTCTTGAATTCCAGTAGTATTCTCCACTAATATAGAATTTCCATTATTTTACTAGTTAATATTCTCATATAAGTCATGGAATTTTGAAACTGAAATAAATTTTATGAGTTGATCATCTAGTTCAGTCTACTCATTATATAAACAATATACTGGGAACCAGTTTAATTAACCAATAGTTTAATGACTTGACCAAAACACTATTAGGGGTAGATCTGGTAAGTGTCTATAAAGTTTCTATACATGAGTTATTTCTTCTGATAATTATTTGGTTTTTTTGTTTGTTTGTTCTATTTATCTATTTAATTTTTTTTTTTTTTTTTTGAGTTGGAGTCTCACTCTGTCACCCAGACTGGAGTGCAGTGGCCGCTCCCAGTCACCGCAGCCTCGACCTGCTGGGATCCAGCGATCCTTCCGCCTCAGCCTTCCAAGTAGCTGAAACTACAGGTGCGCACTACCATGCCTGGCTAATTTTTTATTTATTGTAGAGATGAAGTCTCGCCAAGTTGCCCAGGCGGGTCTCGAACCCGCGGGCTCTGTCAATCCACTCACCTTGGTCTCCCAAAGTGCTGGGATTACAGGCTGAGCCACCAAGCCCGGCGATAATTATTTGTTTACTTATTTTATAGATAGTGTCTTACTAAGCTAAACATAGTAACTAGATGATTTTTTTAAAATATTAATTTCTTATTTCAGATATAAGACTGGAAAAAGGAAATAACTTAAGAGACTACTTGTAACTAGTATGCAGAGGGACTTTGTGGCCTCTCTGTATCACCTGTAATTCAAAATCATTCTCTAGTACTCTGAACATGAGTTTCTCTCATTACCGTATATGCTTATGGAAGTTGGTCCTCCTAGTGATTCCCAGGATGCAGAAGCTGAGTGCCATTTTCTATTTTCTTTTCTTTTCTTTTTTAATCAACAAATCCTCCCTGGAAAGAAAATGCTGGGAGAGACTGTCTAAGTGGGGATCGTGAGTGGGTGGCCAGGCCCCTGGTGCAACAGCAGGTGCTACTGTTTCCCTACTTTGTCCCTGGCTCTTCCTGGGTTGCAGAAGTAGAGCACCATTTTTTTTTTAATGGACAGAAGTTTTCCTTCTGAAAAGGGGCGGGGAAACAGTATTGCCCCAGGCATTCCGTCATATTGAAGCAGAAGAGAGACTGCCTAGGGCTTTGCTTCATCACTTCAGCACCTGGCAGGGCGCTGAAAGTGGCTGTGGACAGAATCCAGAGGCAAGTTCCATGGAAGAGGACAAGAGAGGCACCCTATCACCCTATTGAAGGCGGGGCAGGAAAGTGCTCCAACTTGCTCACCATGGACCAACAGATCCAGTCTCTGTGACTGGTGGATCAACTAGTTAGGGCTTGATCATAGTCCAAAGGGAATATTCTGACAGCACTTCAGAAACTTCAGAAGGAGAAGGACCTGACGAGTGCTGAGTTCTAGGCATCCCATCCCCTACCCTGATCCAGCTGTGGGACAAAGTGTGTGGTCAGAAAGGAGGAAGAAGAACTCTGAAGAGATCAGTGGTGAGTCTGGGGCTGACCCAGAACTCCTTCAGGCAATCTTCTGAACATCAGACCCACACATCTGGGCCAGACTAAGAGGGACAAACCCAGACAGAGCCTGGACATCAGTAGCAATAGGAGAGCTCCATTCTAGGATCGGCCTGACTGTGGCACCCCAGTGAGAATACAAATAGGAGAGACCTGATTAGAGGAAAAATTACAGAACCTGCCACAGGAGTGCAGGTTCTTTTTGTTTGTTGGTTGGTTGGTTTTTGCTTTTGTTTTTTAAAATTTCAATTATCTTTTAATTAATAAAAAATTTTTACTGTTTGCTTGTTAGTCTATTTTTAAAATATTTTTCCTTTGCAATGAATGTATATGTGAGGATTTGATCTGCACCCCCCAGCATTTTCTTTTTATTTTTCTGTATCTTTCTTCTTTTCTTTGTTATTTTCTGTTTATGTGTGTATGTGAATGATTGAGTGTTTGTCTTTTGATTTTGTTGTGGTTGTTGGTTTTTGTTCTTTTGTTCTTCTGAGTCTTTTTTATATTCATTTTTTATAGTGTAAGGGGTATGTCAACAGATATGTGGGGGTTCAAGCTGAATCTCCCTCTTTTGGTTCCCTTTGGACTTTCTGTTTTCCTTCTCTATTCACTTTGTGGTAGGCATGTGTATGTGTGTGTTTAGTTTTCTTGGGGGCCTTTTGTTGCTGATTGTTTTGTGTAGCATTGCTATTCCAGTTGGTTTTGGAGTGTGTGTATGTGTTCAATTGCTTTTGCATTGGTTTCTGTTTAGCATCATGATATAGAGTGGTAGTGGGGAGTGGGTCTCAGGGAACACACACCACAATAAGTGAACATTTTAGTTTGCAAGCACTATCTGATTCCTAGTGCAGCATTCCACACTTTTTCGAATTTTGAAAACTACAAGAGACAGCAAATCTTCCCATCCACCATCCTATTTCAAAATAGAACAAATTCAGAGACAAGATCAGGGAAGAATAGAGGTCTGAGCAAATGTCAGAAGGGAAAACCTCTCCACCTGACACTGAATAACAGATCTAAAGACAAAAAAAAGTGATCTATCACAAATGAAGAAAAGTCAAAGAAAGATCTCAGGCAATTTAAAGTGTACCAAAGACAAAACTCCTGAAAAATCAGATCTTGGTGCCCAAACAATGGAAGTCACCAAAGACTGTCCCCAGAATATGACAGGAATTAGGGAATGGTTGCAAAGAGTGAATTGAACTCAAAAAAAGACAAGATGCAACACTGAAAGAACTTGTAACAGACATTTAGTCAATAAAAAATTTCATCCAGTAAATAAATAACAAGATGATAAGCATGGAAAGCAGAATTAATCTAGCTGAAGAAAGAATCTCAGAAAGTGAAGACTAGAACATGGAATTAATCTGATCTGTAAAAAACATAGAAAGAAGACTCAGAAAGAAAGAACAAAGCCTATAAGAGATGCACAATGATATCAAGAGGCTGAACCTATGCCAGATTGGTATCCTAGAAGAAGAAAGGGAAATGGAGTACAACTTGGGGCAAGTATTCCAGGAAGTAATTCAAGAAAACTTTCCCCATCTCACCAGAGATGTGACCAGCCAAGCAAAAGAGATACAGAGAACCCCCACGAGACATCAAATGAGAAGACTAAACCCTAGACACATATTAATCTGCCTACACAAAGCAGGCACAAAAGAAAAAATCCTAAAGACAGCAAGAGAGAAAGATCAGACTACCTATCGGGGAAAACCAATCAGAATAGCAGCAGACCTAGCAGCAGAAACACTACAGGCTATAAGGGACTGGAGCCCTATATTCAAAGTCCTCAAAGATAAACAATTTCAACAAGAATTCCCATTCCCTATCCAGCCAAGTTCAGCTTCATCAGTGAAGGAGAATTAAAATCCTTCCCAGACATCCAATCCCTAAGAGATTATGCAGCATCCAGAAGAGCTCTACAGGAGATACTTAAATAAGTATTAAGCACCAAAGAAAGATTGACCACACACTTCCCAAGAGAACAGCAGAGCACAGAATCCGCAGAGAATACAGCACAACAAGAAACTGGAAAACACACACATACATTAACCCCAAATCCAAAAGAAAACAAGCAAACAAAGGAAAAACTTTATAAGAATCTCTTGACAGGGATAAACAACCATATTTCAATAATCAACCTGAATGCCAATGGACTAAATGCAACACTGAAAAGACACAGAATGTCAGACTGGATAAGAAACCATGACCCAATTATTTGCTGCATCCAGGAAACTCATCTCACGTCAAGGGGTGGACGCAGACTCAAAGTTAAAGGTTGGAAAGTGAGTTTCCAGGCAAAAGGATCACAAAAGAAGGCAGAAGGTGCAATCTGAATATCAGACAAAACAACCTTTAAGTGATCAAAAATTTTAAAAGATGTAAAAGGACACTACATAATGATGAAAGGTTCAATCCATCAACAAGAAATATCCATCCTAAACATATACACACCCAACACAGGAGCACCAGCATTTATAAAGCAACTACTAAGTAAACTAAAAAAAATATTGACTCTAACACTATTATAGCAGGGGACTTGAATACCCCACTGACAGTCCTAGATATATCATTGAAGCAAAAAATCAACAAGGAGATCCAGAACCTAAAATTGACACTCAACCAAAAGGACTTAATATTCCACCTAACAACCATAGAATATACATTCTACTCATCACCACATGGAACATACTCCAAGATTGATCACATTCTTTTTTTTTTTTTTTGAGTTGGAGTCTCACTCTGCCACCCAGACTGGAGTGCAGTGGCCGCTCCCAGCCACTGCAGCCTTGACCTGCTGGGCTCAGGCAATCCTTCCGCCTCAGCCTTCTGAGTAGCCGAAATTACAGGCACGTACTACCATGCCTGGCTGAATTTTTATTTATTTATTGTAGAGATGAGGTCTCGCCAAGTTGCCCAGGCTGGTCTAACCTGCGGGCTCAGGCAATCCACTCACCTCAGCCTCCCAAAGCATGGGATTACAGGCTGAGCCACCGAGTCTGGCTGATTGATCACATTCTTGACCGTAAATCAAGCATAAACAAATTTCATAAGATTGAAATCTTATCATGCACATTCTCAGACCACAGCGAAATAAAAATAAATATCATCACCTACATTTCCCCAAAGCCCACAAAGACATGGACACTAAATAGCATGATGCTGAGCAACTACTGGGTCAATACTGAAATCAAAGCAGAAATTGAAAGATTTAATTCTGGATCTTAATTGAAACAAACAAAAACGAGGAAACATCTTACCAAAACCTCTGGGATGCCCTGAAAACAGCTCTCAGAGTGGAATTTATATCTCTATGAGCACACATCAAGAAAACAGAACGATCAGAAGTTGGGAGCCTAAAAAATCACCTAAGGGAGCTGGAAAGAGAAGACCACCAAAACCCAACTTTAGCAGAAGAATCCAAATCACAGAAATAAGAGCCCAAATATGGGAAATAGAAGACAAAAATATTATAGAAAACATCAACAAAACAAAAAGCTGGTTCTTGGAAAGAATTAATAAGATTGATGGACTCCTAGCCAGAATGACCAAGAAAAGAGAGAAAAAGCCCAAATAAACACAATCAGAAATACAAAAGATCAAATCACAACTGACCCCCAAGAAATACAAAAGATTATCAGAGATTACTATGTACACCTATATGGAAACAAACTTGATAAACTAAATGAAATGGAGAACTTTCTGACATCACACAACCTCCCCATGTTGAAACAAGAAGACATATGAAAACTACCCACAAGCTGGGTTCTGTGGCTCAGCCTGTAATCCTGCGCCATGGGAGGCTGAGGTGACTGAATTGTCTGAGCCTGCAGGGTTTGAGACCCGCCCGGGCAACTTGGCGAGACCTCATCTCTACAATAAATCAAAATATTAGCCGGGCGTGGTAGCGCACGCCTGTAGCTCCAGTTACTTGGAAGGCTGAGGCGGAAGGATCGCCGGAGCCCAGCAGATCGAGGCTGCACTCCAGTCTGGGCGACCAAGTGAGACTCCAACTCAAAAAAAAAAAAAAAAAAGAATCACACGATTATCTCATTAGATACAGAAAAAATTCAACATTCCTTCTTGATAAAAATCCTCAAACACCTAGGTATAGAGGGAACATACCACAAAATAGTAAGTGCCATCTACGATAACCCACAGCTAACATATTGCTAAATGGACAGAAACTGGAAACATTTCCTCTGAAAACTAGAAGACAAGGCTTTCCACTCTCACTCTTCTTGCTCAATATTGTGTTGGAAGTCCTAGCTCGGGCAGTTAGACAAGAGAAGAAAATCAGGGGTATCCAAATAGGAAAAGAGGAAGTCAAGTTATCTCTCTTGGCTGATGTTATGATCCTATACCTTGAAAGTCCAAGAGAATCTGTCAAAAACCTGCTTGCACTGATAAAGAACTTTGGCAAAGTCTCAGGGTACAAAATAAATATGCAAAAGATAACTGCATTCCTATACACCAACAACAAACAGGCAAAGACCCAATCAAAAGCACAAGCTCATTCACAATAGCCACAAAAAAAATGAAATAACTGACATCTTCTAACCGGAGAAGTGAAAGTCTTTTACAATGAGAACTACAAAACACTGTTCAAAGAAATCCAAAAAGACACAAACAAATGGAAAAATATTCCATGCTCATGGATAGGAAGAATCAACATTGTTAAAATGTCCATCCTACCAAAGACAATCTACAGATTCAATGCAATACCCATTAAGTTACCAACATCATTCTTCTCAGACCTGGAAATGACAATACAGAAATTCATATGGAAAAATAAACGACCACAAATAGCCAAAACAATCCTTAGCCAAAGAAACAAAGCAGGAGGTATCACACGTCCAGACTTCAAACTTTACTATAATGCTACAATAATCAAAACAGCCTGGTATTGGTAAAAAGAACAGGCACGTAGACCAGTGGAACAGGATAGAGATTCCAGAAGCAAAGCCTCAATTCCTCAATCAACTCATCTTTAACAAAGCCTCCAACAACAACCACTGAGGAGGGGAGAAGCTATTCAGCAAATAGTGCTGGGAAAATGACTGACCACATGCAGATGCTTGAAACAGGACCCCTACTTATCGCTGTAAACAAAAATTAATTCTAAATGGATCAAAGACCTAAATGCAAAACCTCAAACTATAAGAATCTTAGAAAATGCAGGAGACACTCTTATGGAAATTGGAACTGGCAACCAATTCCTGATCAGAACCCTAAAGGCCAATACCTTAAGAAATAAGAGACAAGTGGGACTTCATCAAACTAACAAGCTTCTGCTAAGCAAAAGAAAGGATCAAGAGACCAGGGAGACAGCCCACAGAATTGGAAAAATTATTTGCCAACTGTATATCTGACAAAGGCCTAACATCTAGGATCTACAAGTAACTCAAATGTGCCAAAATGAAAAAAACAACCAGTCCCCTTAAAAAATGGGCAAAAGACATGAAGGACACTTCTTAAAAGAAGATATGCAGGCAGCCAACAGACACATGGAAAAGTGCTCAGCCTCACTAATTATCAGAGAATGGAAAAACAAAACCACATTGAGATATGCAGAAGAATGGCCATTACTAATAAAACAAGCAACAACAGATTTCGGCAAGAATGCGTCGAAAAAGGAACAATACTCTATTATGCATTCAAAATTTTGTAAAGATTATGTCTTGTGAGGTTAGAGGGTGGAAAGTAGACAGGTTATATTGATTATTTTAGTGCCAGAGGTGTTCCATGTTGCAAGTTTGGCACCTTTTGAAGTTGCATTTACTATTTTTGGCTGTTAAGTCACTATTTAATGAGTCAATTCAGTTATTTAGAATAAAAGTATCCCTTTCTTCTAAAAGAGTAATATACCTTTTCAATGCTACTTCACTTATAAAAAAAAAATAGTTAAAACACTTGACAAACTTAATTTTAGTCAAAATATCCCAATGATATACATCATGTTTTCATACAAACACATAGACTCATAAAAGAAAAAGCATTCCCTATTTTGAAATGTCAATGGGATGAAACACTGTCATAGAATAATGATCTCTTGTTCCCACTTAAATGCCTAGGGAAAACTAAGATATTCATTTTCAAAGCAGAAAACATTGATCCACTGAGTATGTCCTACTAAAACGAATTTATTTTATTCCATCAAATAGCTGATGTAAATTCAGTCATTTAGTCTGATAGATATGGGTTCCAGAGAATGACATTTTTGTGCTATAGTACTACTAAACAGTTGAAAATTATTGCATTTTGTTTTGGTTTATTTGTCAGAAAAGGAGAATTAAGCTTGTTCATGAACACAGTAAGGTTTAATATTAGCAATTTAGAAATGGTATATACTGATTTCATTTTTCTTTGATTTCTTTTCAGTAAACTTTCTCCAATTCTAATGACCATTCAGTTACATAATTTTGAATTATATGCATTCTATTGAGAATTCTATACATTGTTATGTATCAGAAAGTAAGCACTATAATATAACATGGAGATTTGTGGCCAATGACTGTTCAAAATGAAGGTAAATGTTACCATAATAAAAAAAAAATGATGGAGAATTATGCCTGGTCTTGATAGTATTTTAATCTAAACAGCAAAAGGAAAAGATGACTGGAGCTCCAGGGGGAAATACAAAAAAGCAGAGATTTATATGTTTAAACAATGTGCATGTACATGCATATAAGTCTGTGCACAGATGATCTGTAGGTGGACACATTTTGCATGATTAATAGTCACATAATTCCTTAAAATAAGTTTTGTACCTGCCCTTATGATGTATATTGTAGCACATTGTGTCTTTTGGGCAGTTCATTTTATTTTAGCAATACAAACTAATGAGTTCAGAGTAAGCTTATATATTGCTATTTCATTTCATTGGAATTGAAATTCCTTGTTACTACCATTTGTACGGCTGCATAAATATGGTGATTTTTTGGCATCATAGCATATGAAATTGTACAAATAAAAGTTACAAAGGAAAAAGTACTTTTTACTGAAATAATGTACATTTCTTTTCAAACCGGGGTCATAAACACATAGCATTTTTGAAAAGACTTTATGGGGTACTGAGTATCAATAAGAAAAAAAAGCTGTATAAAATATCCTAAGAGATGGCAGTTTATCTCAGGGTTTAACACATTATTTAAAGGAAATAAGCTTCCCATTCCTTGCCAATATTTATTAAGAAAAGGTGGAGTCATATCATGCAGTATTCCTCATTTTAATCACTTATGCTAAGTTTCTATTTTCTTGTTTTTATACCTATAAAAATTGTCCCAACATGTTTCAGTTCTTTCAGTATCTTCCTTGTAAAGTTTTTGCTTTCTGTCCTGTTAGCTTCTTTCTATATATCCATACTCTCAATATAGACATGATACTCTTTAAAGTTAAACTGAAAAGAAACATCTGACATAATAAGTTAGAGAAGACATTGTATGGTTGAATTTGAACACTAAAAACAGTAAGCATAAAGGGCAGTAATGAAGACTTGCCATAGGAAAGCAAATCAAGAACTTATTTCAGTTGGAGTAGAATAAGAAACAAGACTTGATAGACATTAAACCAAGGTTTGAGTGACCTTAAACTCAATGAAAGCTCCTCCTGTCTAAAAACATGCTGGAAACAGAGATCCAGCAGGCACATTTAGCCAACACGCACAAAGTAAATGACTCTAGACTCTCAAAGGACATCATTGATAAGACGGGAAGTCAAACATCTCTGTACATAAGAGCATGTTATGGGTTTAGCAGATTGCTGTTTATTTTCCTAAATGTAAGAATAACTAGATGTCTTCCAAGCTTTCACATGCTTCTATACTGGCCAGTCCCTGAATTTTAGTGATGTAATATCACTAACATCCAATCCACTCATTTACAGTATTCACATACTAAAAATTAGGTGAAAGAGTCACTCCAACTCACACATTTATCACAGTCACATGTTGAAAAGGGTAATACCGAGTCAATATCACACTTTTATTTTTCTCTTCATATAGTCCTTTATATTTTGACATATTATACCTCTTCTCCAAGTACAGTTTGACTTTTAAAATATACAAAATAAACAACTAAATATCTGCCATCTCTCTCTGTCAGTCCCCATGTTCTATGACCTACCTCTTCATCTGAGATGAAGCTAGTCTTGCAGTTGGCTTAGAAAACTTGAAATTCAGAGACATTTTTCGATCATGAAATGTTACATTAAATAATTCTTGTAATTATATAATATTATAGACTAACCAGACCTTTTCTTGAAATCTCTTTTAAATCCAGAAATCAGAATAGAAGATGCATTTTATTTTAATATTTAACAAGTCAAGAATCATTCATGAAACATTTTTACTTCTTCACCTACTAATGTTTTTATATAATTCACTGAGAGCTATTTTCTCCAAATCAATCTACCATCTTAGATACATTAGGGCAGAAACATTTCTTTTCAAATTTATTTTTAGTGACTCTGGCTCTGTAGAAAAAAAATCAATTAGGGTATACTTAAATACTCTAATTTAGTATCAAAAATTACAACCAGTGGGACTAACATTTTCTTGATTATATTTCTAAAAGAAAAGTGAAATGAGAATATATATTGGCACTTTAAACTGAATAAATCAATACAATTCCAAATCATTCTGCTTTATTTTAAAGTGCCTTTGTTAAAAAATCTATAGTGACTAATTTATGAACTCCTAAAACCATTTAATAACATTCTTTAACCTTTGAAATGTTTCATAACTTTAAAAAGTCCAATAAGTGCTATAATCTCAGAATTACTAACTTCCTTTTATACAGTGGAATATATACCGAAGGGCCAAGATCCTCTTTAATATCACTGTATATACTTCCTCATATGAGCCTTTCTATACTTCTGTTATCTCCATCATAAGTCAAAAAGTCTATTATGTTTACAAATTTGGAATACAGGGGAGGATTTGTTAGCAGCTTGCATGCTTAGGGTAAAATGAAAATGTGTATTGTCAGGAGAAAGGACAATTTTATTTTATTTGTTTGTTTGTTTATTGATTTGCTTATTTATTTAATTATTTTGAGTTGGAGTCACCCAGTGGCATGCTCACAGCCACCACAGCCTCGACCTGCTGGGCTCAGGTGATCCTTCTACCTCAGCCTTCCAAGTAACTGGAACTGCAGGTACTTGCCACCACTCTTGGCTAATTTTTTTTTTTTATTTATTGTAGAAACGAGGTCTTGCCAAGTTGTTTAGGTTGGTCTCGACCCCCTGGACTCAGGCAATCCTTTCGCCTTGGCCTCGCAAACTGCTGGGATTACAGACTTGATCCACCATGCCCGGCCAGAAAGGAAAATTTTAAAGATGACATATATATATATATGACCTATATATAGGCATAATTTTGTTTGTTAGGTTTCATTCACCAAATGTGTATTTGTTTGTAGTACGCACCCAAACCTGTATAATAATAGAATATTGAAAGTACTTAGTGATAGGTAAACTGTCACATTCAAGGTGGGTGGTTTTTTATAGCTCATTTACCAAGATATTGGCTTAGTTCTATACACAGTAGTAGCATGTGCATTTATGAGTACATATATATTACTCTTAGAAATGGGAAACATTTATTGTCAGCATTTACACTTGGTTATTCACACATACAAAACAATATATGACATAATCTCTAGTAACAAGTATATATAAGAAATATAAATAAATATAAAATAATACAAAATGATGCATCAATTAATGTCTTGTTTTCTGACCTAATAGTTCCCATAGGAATTAAGAGAAGAAGGAGATAATTGCAGAAAAAGTCAAAAAATGAGGTCAATGGCAAGGTAGAGTTTGCCTCGCTCTAATATAGAAAAGGAACAGGCTAGAAGAAAATGTAGGGAAGGGCCTTCCAGATTATAATAAAAATCAAATAAACACAAATTTAGAGGCTTCTTACATCTTTGTTTATATCAGACATTCTCACTTGGGAGTGATTTACCTCCAAAAGACAGCTGTTAATGCCTAAAGACATTTTTTATTGTCATGACAGCACTGTAGATGTGAGAATACAGAAAGTTGGGAAATAAACTAGGGGGACTGACTAGTATCCAGCAGTGCTGCTAAACTTTCTACAATGCACAAAATAGTTCGCTTACAACAAAAAATTATTTTGTTCAAAATGTTAGTGCAACATTGAAAACCCTGGACTAAATATGGAAGTTTGTTGAGTTTCTTATGTTGTGCACCCCACATCAAGTTGTAGGACAACTAAAACAGAACCCTTGCCAAATTTACCTAGCCATATAGACGGGGTAACATGATTTCAATAGTCTAATTAAAAAATATGACAAAAAGACTTATTCTGAATCTATTAATTTGCATCACTAAAACCAGGCAAAATATAAATAAGCCACAGTATGTGTGCCTCAGCATGTTCCATAGGATCATGGATCTGTTTTCCATTTATTGAAATTTAAATTTATGTATTTAAAACTTATCCATTTGTTTATTTATTTAAACTTAAAGAGTTTTACTTTTTTTTTCCTTTCTAGATGCCTTTGTTTTTTCTGCCTAATGTCTCTGACTAGATCCTCCAACACATTGTTAAGTAGACATGATAAAAGAGATTATCTTTGTCTTGTTTCTGACCTTTTGGGGAGAATATTTAGTATTTCATAAATAAGTATGATGTTAGCAGTAGAAATTTAATAAATGCCCTTTATCAGTTCAAGAAAACTCTCTTCTCTACAATTTTCTTGTTTTTCTTTTAATTATGAGAGGATATTAGATTTAGTCAAACACATTTTCTGATTCTACTGAAACGGTCCTGATTTGGGTGTATTATTTTAATTATCATTATTAATCAACTTTTCATTGCAATAATAAGTCCCACTTAGTCATAGTATATATTTGCTTATATATATGTTTGAGCAAGTTTTCATCCATATCCATTAAGAGTCTTAATGTGCAGTTTTAATTGTTTATAATGTGTTTGCTTAGAGTTAGCATCAGTGGGACATGGTTTTATAGAATGAGTTGGGAAGTGTTCCCTCTTTATTTTTATTTGGAAAATTCTGTGTATATTGATTCTTTTAATATTTGGTAGAATTTACCAATGAAGCCACAGTGGCCTGAGATTTTCTTCGTGGGAAGTTTTAAAATTACTGATTCAATTTTTTTATTTGTTATAATCTATCCCTATTTTCTATTTCTTAAGTCAGTTTTGGTAGTTTGTGTCTTTCTAGGAGTTTGTCCATTTCTTTTAAGCTATGTTGTGTGCTGGCATACAGTTTGTATAGTGTTCCCATATTGTTCTTTATATCTCTGTAAACTTGGTAGTGTTAACCTTTCTTTCCTGATTTTGTAATGTATGTCTTCTTTTTTAAAATTATTTTTTGTTTTATTTAGCTAAAGACTTGTCAATCTACCTTACTTTTTTATGTTAATGAGGTTATCAGTGTATGACTTAAGTAGAGTTAGTTTAACTTTTCAAAGAATGAATTATTGACATCTTTACATTTATTTCTTGTTTATATCATTTTCATTTCATGTAGTTCTGCTTTAATCTTTATTATTTCCTTCTATTTGCTAAGCATTTAGTTTGCCTTTGTTTTTGTAGTTTTTATATGACAATGTTTAAGGTATAGATTTGATTTTTATTTTTTATGGAATTGATAGCTACAAATTTTCCTCTGAGTATGGCTTTAGCTGCATATCATAAGTTTTAATTTGTTGATTGTAGTTTTCATTAATCACAAGTATTTTCTACCTTCTCTTTTGATTTTTTTTTAACCTGTTAGTTATTTAGGATACTTCTGTACATCTGTGGATTTCTCAAATTTCTTTTATTTCTTATTTTAAATTCAATCCCACTGTGGTCTGAGGAAATACTTTGTATTATTTCTGCCTTTAAACTTCTTAACCTAGAATATTATCTATTCTGAAAATATTCTATATGGCTTTGATAAAAATACATTTTTCTATTCTTTTGTAGAGTGCAATATTGATTTCTATTCAGTGTAGATGGTTGATAGTACTGTTCAAATATTGAATTTTATTTTTATCTTCTGTAAAGTTATTATATTTATTATTTAATATTATTTAAAAATTTTATATTTTGATTATATTAGTGTTGCTTCTATATTTTATGGCTATGTTGTGAGTTGCATATATGTTTCTAATTATTATGTCTTCCTAATGCACTTACTTTTTGTTACTGTGGAATTCTCCTCTTTAACTTTAGTAACATTTGTTTGTCTTAAAGTCTATTTTATCTGGTATTAGTATGGCAACTCCAAATTTATTATGGTGATTTCTGTTTGTATGGTTCTTTTTTTTTTTAACATAGTTGATTTTTAAAAAATCTAATGTATATCTTTTGTGCCAGAATATGGTTGGAATATGTTTTTTTAACCTAATGCAATAATCTCCACCTTTGATTGGATTATTTAATGAAGTCATATCTAATGCTATTATTGATATGATTCAATTTATATCATCTATTTTCCTTTTTGTTTATATAGCTTTTTAAAAATTTTCTTTTTATTTTATTTTTCTTTAGTTTATAGGGCTTTGTTATGTGCTTTGTTTGTTTTATGACTTTTTTGTGCCTTTGTTCTTTACTTATTTTTTTAAAATTAAAAGTGTATTTCCTAGAGCAACATTTTAATTATTTTAATGCTTTATGAATTATAATTTTGAATTATTTTCTTAGTTATTTGAATTATTCTTTAAGGCTTACAGTATACATCACAACTTATAAAAATTTACAGAAGCACACTAACATAATCTCAGTGAAATATAGAAACTTTACTCCTATATAGCTCCATTCTTCCACACTTATATTGTCATTATACATATAACATCTATAGATATTAAAGACCTAAAATATATTTTTATAATTATTACTTCATATAATAGGTATATAAAGAAACTGAAAAATTAAGAGCAAATATATGTTTATAGAGTTTGTTGCAAAATCTTCTTAATTATAATTTGGTTCTCTTTTTGTCTTCCAGAATATTCAAATTACATTTTAGTTTTATTTCCTCACACCATGCATCTTTGCTCAAGCCATCTGTTTTGTCCTTTTATTGTTAAGTATATTACATCTGTATGTATTATAATCCCAACAAAATAATTACATGCTTTGACTACGCAATTGCTCTTAAACAAGAGAAAAATATAAGGTATGTTTAATTATACTGTCATTTGCAATTACAGAATTACCCACATGATCACCTTTATTGGTGTTTGTTGTATTTCTGTGTACTTGAATTACTGTCTGATGTCACATGCTTTTAACCTAAAAAAATTTATTTTAGTATTTTTTGCAAGGTAGATCTGTTACCAACAAGTTATGCAAGGTTTTTGTTTATCTGAAAATGTCTTTATTTTGCCTTCATTTTGGAAAGTTAGTGTTGCTAAATATAGGATTCATAACTTAGAGTTTTTTACTTTTAATATACTATTCTTATCCTTTCCTTTCAGGTCTCCATTGTTTCTCATGAGAAGTGATCTGTTAGTTTCATTGGATTCATTTGTAAGTAATAAACTGTTTTTCTCTTACTGTCTCAAGATTTTGTTTTGTTTTGTTTTTGTCACACTATGTGTTTGGATGTGAATCTCTATTTATTCTACTTGGAACTTGTCCATTATATTGATTATATAGATAAATACGACTTGATTGTATAGATATACTTTTTAATCAAATTTATCAATTTTTTAACTATTATTTCTTTAAATATTTTTCTGTC
The DNA here is from genome assembly GCF_000164805.1 of Carlito syrichta. Taxonomy (NCBI): domain Eukaryota; kingdom Metazoa; phylum Chordata; class Mammalia; order Primates; family Tarsiidae; genus Carlito; species Carlito syrichta. The sequence continues at coordinate 52,117 of NW_007252328.1, forward strand.
TTCCCCTCCCTCTCCTCGGTTTTCTTGACTTTCATTATATGTATGTAGGCATGCTTAAAGGTGTTTCATGCTTCTCCAAGGATCTACTATTTTTTCATTGTTTTTTTCTTTCAATTTTTCAGTCTGCATAATATTAACCAATGTATTCTCAAGTTTTGCTGATTATTTGTTCTGCCAGTTCAAATATAATGCTGAGTTCTTATAGAGACTTTTTTCATTGTGCTTATTATACATTTTGACTCCAGAATTTTCATTAGATTTTTAAGTATAATTTCCATATTTTAATGATACTCTCTATTTGATGAGCCATGTTATTCTATCTTCACTAAGTCTTTGGGCATGGTTAGCTTTAGTTTCTTGAACGTATTTATAAAAATACAACAATCTAGTAACAGATTTGTAGTCTTTTTCTCCAAACTCTCCTATCTGAGTTCCTTCAAAAACTTTCTATCACCTGTTTTCATTTTTTCTGTGTATGAGTCATAGTTTCTTTTTTGTTGTTGTTATTGTTCTTGTTTTCACATGTCTCTTAGTTTTTGTTCGAAACTGAATATTTTAGACAATAACTTCAGAAATTCTGGATACTGATCCCCTAACCAGCATGTTGTTGTTGCTATTTACTTAGTCATTCATTTATTTATTAATCTGACTGAACTAACTCTGTGATATCTGTTTCCTCTGAAGTGTATAGACTCTGATGTCTCTGCTCAAATTATTATTATTTTTCGTATTTACATCTTTTAAGCATGCTTTCTGGGCATCACCTTGGATCAGCATAAGCCACAAATTAGATAAAGATTGTGCTTAGGCCTTGCTGTTCAGTTAGATTGTTGTCTTTTGCCATTAAATGTGTGTGCATGTGTGTGTGCATACATGTTTGTGGCATATAGGCTGCCATCACAGTTCAAGGAGTTTGTGTTTTTGTTTTGTTTTGTTTAACCAGAGACTAGTGGTTTGGGTTCTTAAGAGGATGCAGCCTTGGGTATGCCCATAAACTCCTAGATATCCAAGGATTCATGTGATTTTATTTTCAAGCCTGGCTTTCAAGGAATTGCTCCTAGGTCAGAATCACTTAATTTCAGTCAGTTTGGTCAGAAATTGTGCTTAAATCTGTAGTTCCAATGAAGATTTCACTCTATGTTTATTAATATATATGCAATTTAGTTCCAATGAAGATTTCACTCTATGTTTATTGATATATATGCAATTTTCAATTATTTTCAATTTTTTCAATTATTTTCACTTATTTTCCATGATTGTTCTGATTGCTCCTGAATGCATGCTGTCCAGTGCTTATGCACAGCCTTCCCGTCACAGAGGGTGATTGTGAGATTGTGATCCTTGAATGGCTCTTCTTGTTTGTCTTTTTCTAATTTTCCCTATTAAATTTCTTACTATTCTTCTTTTTCATCTGTTGCTCTAGTATCTAGGATCCAAAACTGCTCTCTCTGTTTCTCTCTATAGTTTTAAATAATGCCTTTAGGTGTGGAACTCTTCACGCTCTGTTCCAGATGAAACCAATTTGCGCAAGCAGAGCAGTGAAACTCTTGTTTTTTATGGGATGCCACTCTTTTGGCAGAACCTTTGTAGCGTACCACAAGAACAAGGGATGGGGAGATCCCACTCCCAAAGTGACATGTGTGCTCTGTGAGCTGGCCCTAGTGGAGTGGGTCCTAGTCTTCTCAACTTGCCCTTCCTGGCTTAGAACCTTGACGATACATGACAGTTGGGATGTGAGTGTTTCCGAAACTCTGTTTTCCTGACCTATTGCACCTGGAGTAGAACTTCCCCTCTACAGTTAGGGACCAGGTAGAAGAAGGCAGCCCTAGTCATCTCAACTGTGCCTGCCCAGAACAAATCTTCTGCCACAAAGGACAAAGGACATTAAAAACACCAACAGTCTGCTCTCCCTGAGATTAAATTATAGCCCCTCACTGGAGCTAATGGGAGAGGAAGCTCAGATATCTTGATGACACCCATCTGAAGTGGAGGTCAGAGATAGTTTCCATAAGCTAAACCAGTTTATATGAGGGAGCTAGTGATGGCTCCAATAGCACAGACTCTTGCTTTGCTTGCGTAGGTTTTGTAGAATTTATTTAATGAACATTTCCTTATTTGCTGTATGCCCTTAAGTAATTTTTGACAGGCATAAAATGCTTGTTTTGTGTGTGTGTGTGTGTGTGTGTGTGTGTGTGTGTGTGTGTGTGTATGTATGATAAATACATATTAATGTCACACCACCATTCAAAATTCAGTCAAATAACAGTGTGTGTGTGTGTGTGTGTGTGTGTGTGTGTGTGTGTGTGTGTGTGTGTGTGACAGCTGACTGCATCTCATACCCTGGTGTTCTTTATTTAAGTGTTCTGTGACTCAAAGATAACTGATCCTAGACAATGTAAAGAGATTCTGAGAAATAACGTATCGTTACTAACTCCATAACACAAACAGCTATGTGTTTGGAAGAGGTGGAAGAGGAGCGAAGTAGGTCAGAAACATGTTGTACAAAGGAGAACAATATTAAATCTACTGCTGAAAGAGATTAAAGCAAACATGCAAAACACAAAAGTGAAGAAAATAGTATTTGCAATTACTATTTTAAAATATCTACTTCATTTATAATATTAAAATTATAAACAAAATTATGTGCAAATATTTAATATAAATATGCCTGTTAGAACAGGCCAATATCTTTTGTGAGCTGTTAAATCATTAATCAAATTCAGGGGAATCATGCTTTAAATATCAAATTATCTTGAGTTTTAAATGTATTTCCCATAGCTTCAGAGAAATATAAACTATCTCTGGCCTTACTCTCTGTGCATATTAAACACTGGCTTAGAATATTCCTCAGTTGCTAGTTTGTTCTTCCTGAAATATTGCCTCTAGAGAAATTCCTAATGACAACCACTCCTCTAAGCACTTTATTACAACTGCTTATCAATTAATTAATGAACAGAGGAATATCTTTAATGAAGCTTCTCACCTTTTTGGGAAGGCCAAATTAAAATCAGAAATCCCCTCTAGTGTGAAATAATTTTCCACTTTAAGCTAAACGATCTTATCAGGAACAAAGTACCAACTGGTTTGTTTCCATTTACTGCCAACTTTTTCCATTGTCCATCAATTCCAAAAATGACAGCACCATATAGATGTATATATCATTATTTGAAATACTTTCCATATAACTCACTATGGTTAAATCACAAACCACAGAGAGCATGGTTTGATGTCAGCATAGTTGAATAGAAAAAAAAATCTCTCAATATAAAGAATTTCATTGAATAGCTGTATACTCACCTACAAATTTTGAAAGGTAAGGTATTGTCAAGATGGCATAAATATTGAACAATTACAGATAAATTTTTGTTCCTATATGGTATAATATTTCTAATAGAATGTATCTTCTTCTGGCTTTCTTTAAAAATTATTCTTGAATATTATACTGCTATTGTATATTGTCTAGCCAGGATTTTAACCAGTCAGTGAATTTAGTCAATATAAATTCTGGATCATTTAGGATTTAAAAGCACTTCATAACCATGTGCAAAGTACAAAATACAGAATAAACTTCCCAGTATATTTTTTAAATAGACTAGACAAATTAATATTGGTATAGTCAGTATAGTTTCTGATATCCAATCTAATCATTATTTAATCATTTAATATATATATCAGACACTTATATAGGTGCCTACTTTGTGCCAGGCACTGTTCTAAGTGCTTTTCTGACATTAATTTACTTAACTAATCATGCTATGAGTTATATTTTATAAATATTCTCCTTTCACAGCTAAGTTAGCTGTTATCAGAAGGGGTAGTTTCCCACCCAGAGTCACAACGGAGGTAAATGGCAAAGCTGAAATTCTAAGTATGGTTCTATAATTCAAGCTTTTGCTCCTCATGCTATGTTTGTTTTTGAACTAAAAAAGATCTTCAAAGCTTTTTATCTGATTTCTCTTTTAGCCACATATTTTATTATTGTTATCATCAAAGCACCAAAGATATACAATCTGTAGTGTTCAAAGTTAGTCACCTGGTCTTCCTCCTCGGAGATTCTAATTAAATATGCTGTGACTTTTCTAAATGTAGCATATTACAATGCTCATGATATTATTTTTTAAAAGTGTTTGGCTGAAAATCTCCCTTCTCATTGTAAACAGAATATTATGTCATTAAGAATACTATCCAATGCATGTCTTTCTTACATCTATAAAGAAATTTCTATCTTGGTTCTCTTCACTCTTCATTGTCTTCTCCTATGTGTGTTTTTTTCCCTATGTCTTATGAAAGATTGAAGATTCTTGAATGTCATGCTTGAGAATGTGGATAGAATTTAGTGGAAATTAGTGGTCAACAAACATTTTTTAATCACAAGGACAAGAAACAATCTGTTCATATTTATCTTTTGTAATCTTAACATGTTTAAAATATAATCTAAAATCAAATGAAAACCTACATTTTTGGCATTTGCCTTTAAAAAGTAGTGAGACGCTAAAAATGATGAATACACTAAACATATTTCTAATCTCTGGCTCATTTTAACACTTAGAATTTTGTTCAGGTAAGAACTTTTCTTGTTTACTTTTCTGATTAAGTTACTGTAAAACATGTATTTAACAATAAACTTTATGCTATATAAAAGCAATTTCCTATGTGTGACATACCTACTGTTGTTTATGTGTTTATGTGCATATTAATATCAATGTTTATGTGCATATTAATAATACCAAAAGTGTTAAGGAGTCATATGTGAAATTATTTGAAATAAAATGAAATTCTATCAATAAATTGAGAAAGAGGGAGAAATTGGGATTTTCTAAGAGTTTAAGAAGCTGTTTATCCAAGGATTCCACTTTTTAAACTATTCTTCTTCATAAAAGACTCTGACAGCACAATTCTGCTGAAGTTTCTCATAATTTCTATATATGTTTGTGTGAGTGGGTTAGCTAAACTAAATATCACTATTGTATTTTTAATCTTATCATTTGAATAATAAATTTTACTCTCAAGTTAGCTTTACTGTTTTCTGGGTATTTTTCTTCTTATAAAATTGAAATATTTTAAAGTATTTAAATTAGGATATTAAAATATGTTTTAATCAAGGCTTTTCTATTTCTTCATGCTGTATAATTTAAGGATATAAAAATAAATAAAACATATTTGTCCTTCACAAAACATACAGTTGAAAGGAAAGATATAAAAAGAAATAAATATAGCTAAGTGTATGCGATAAATGCCTCAAAGAGTTATGTTCTGAGTAGGTCATTATTTTTGATAATCATGTACTTTCCTTTCAAAATTTGATTAACATTTGTTTTCATATGTTCATATGCAAATTGCATATTTATTAATAATGTACATGCTTTACTGTTTCATTGTCTATTAGAAAATAATTATTTGATTTTAAGTGACCTATAGCAAGAAGTTACAAATTTAACTTTGGAAAGGAAAATATGCTTTCAACATTTTTCTGATCCTAATCGTATTTAAGTACAATATTTTAGTGGTTCTATTTTTTTTTTTTTTTTTTTTGCTTGTTTGGTTTGTTTTAATTCTATTTTGTCATAGCTAAAAATTTCTTATTGAAATTAATGAAGTCTGATCTGCAACAAATGCTCCATTGAAATAAGTGGGCTTTAGTAGGGATTTATCCCTACTAAAATGAACATGTGTAGTTTTTAAATCATGTAGTTAGAGAAGGAAGAGACCTATTAGATCTGTAAGTCTAGGATGTCTGCATAAGTAGAATGTAGTCCCCAAATAAAGGACAAAGCATTTGATCTTAGCCAAAAGGCCATGAACAAAAGCTATTTTAATTTATTGCAATTAAAATGAATGGGATTCAATCTAACACATTTATGAGGATGCGATAACTATCGAATCACATTCATTTCAGTGGGGTGTGTTAGTCATCCAATTCTATTCATTTCCATGGGGATCCATTATTTATCGAATCACATTTATTTAAATGGGGATTCATTAGCTAAAAAATCTAATTAGTTTCCATGTGCATGCATTAGCTATCATGTCATCCTTCCTTTCAAAGACAATTCTCTAGTTATCAAATCCCATGCATTTATGTTTGGATTGGATTCTAGAGTTTGAAAAAGCTGTTACTCTTAATTAAATGGTGGCAATAAACTGTTATTGTTATTATACTGTTGCATATTTAAGAGTATTTTCTAAATTTCCAAAGACTTAGTCACCCCAGTTTTCAACAGCTAAATGAAATGTTCCCTCAAACTATAAAGCATTTAATTTAGCAGATGTTCAAAGATACAATATAATTTCTAAAATATGAGCATGGTATTACTTTTTTAGATCAGTTTTATCTTTTTTTTCCTGAAGTCTAGCCATTAGGTGAAGTTTTCAGGTTCAGAGAGATTTTCAAAATGAAGAAAAACAGCCTGCTAAGAATCCATATGATTAAGTCCTTAGATTTATGAGCTATGGACATTAAGCTAATGCAATAGTACACTTGTATGCGCCATTGAAATAATATTTGAATGGACTCCGTTGTCATTTCTTGGACACAATTCCAAATTCCTCAATTATTAAAAAAATAAATCCATGCTTTGTAGAAAACAGAACTTTCTTAAATCAGGTTTCCTAGTACCAAGTTAAACAGGTCACTGGATATTACCCATTGAAGAAGTAGATTAAACAACAAATAAAGTTACTTTAAACCAACATATACACATTTTTTAAATTGTCATGATAAATCTGTAATATGTGCAAACAATTATAGCTTTCCTTGGTCATCAAATAACCTATCTTTAAAGTGATCTCAAGTGATTTAAATTAGTTTCTAAAAAATGTAGACTCACAGTATGAGTAATATGTTAAGCCTGTGTAACCACAAAAGATCTCTTAGATTACTATGTGTTTACACCATTGTGGTGATTATTGAGTTACTTAGTTCTTTTTCAACTTTACTACCACATTTCACCAGCCATGAACATCTTTTTTCATTTACTTTAAATTTAACAATACCATGAAAGATGTAGAAATTATATATAGATATTTCTCTATAACAGTGTAAACAAACAAAATTTTGTGTGCCAACTAATTATTTTAGATTCTTTTTCAAATTTGATCTCTTTATAATTAAAATTAATGTAATTCTATGGATTTCTTTAATATTAGAATTTTATATTAATTATTCTATTAAAAAAAGAATAAAAATAAATTTATATTATACGTTGAAAAGTCAGCATACCTAGAATTGAATTTCACTGATCCTATTTATTATCCCTGAGACCTTTGCAATCTAATTTTCTAGTGTTTCTATTTCATTATCTGTAAAATGACAAAGTAAATCAAAGTTACCTCATAGATTGTTCTAAGAATAATATGATATGATCCTTGTGTATTGCTGTTGGGACTCAGAAAATGATACCCCAAAGTATACTGCTTTGGTATACTGAGCACTTTGAATTAGAGAAAATTGGAAGGTATTAGAAGCTACCTCAGAATCAAGGCCTCTCTTATCCCTCTGTCTCTTGTTTTTCCCATCAGGCACAGGAAAGGACTTTTTCTGAAATTCCTTTTTTTGACTTAAGAAAGTTATTCCAAAAGGAATACAATTGTCTTGAACTCTATCCCAAGGAATCTCATTCAAAGAAGCACTCAGATACCCCATCTTCTCTTCTTCTGAAGGCTACCCCAAAACAACTTTTGTCAGCTGAAATAATTTAACAAACTTTGCTCATTATATATTTCCTCCCCTTTCCCTCCTGTAACTTGTCACCACTTCCCCTAAAGTTTGAAGCTTCTATTCCTTTATTCTTTAAAATATTCAACAGTCTGTCTCCTCCTTTGAGTATTATTTTTTTTTCTGTGAGGCTCTTCTGCACATGCATGTGATTAAAGTGGTTTTTCTCCTGTTAATCTGTCTATTGTCAGTTTGTTTCAACAGACTCAATTATTGAACCTTCAGAAGGAATGTTTAAGCTTGCTAATCATCAGAGAAATGCAAATCAAAACCACAGTGAGATATCATCTAACACCAGTAAGAATGATCATCATTAATAAAACAAACAACAGATACAGGTGAGGATGAGAAGAAAAAGGATTCTTTCTGCACTGCTGGTGGGAATACAAACTAGTGTACCCTCTTTGGAAGACAGTGTGGTGATTTCTGAAAGAACTAGAACTTGACCTTCCATAAGACCCAGCAATTCCCCTATTGGGAATATACCCAGAGGAACTCAAATCATTCTGCAAAAAAAGATACCTGTGCACATATGCTTGTTGCAGCTCTATTCACAATAGCAAAAACATGGAACCAACCATGTTACCCATCGAAGCTGAACTGGATTAAAAATGTGGTACATATACACAATGGAATATTATGCAGCTATAAAGAAGGACAAACATGGACTTCACAGCAACTTGGATGAATTTAGAGTAAATCATACTCAGTGATCTATCACAGAAACAAAGGACAGAGTACCATGTTTTCACTAATAAGCAGACCTTGAACAATTATTATAATACTATAAGAAAAGGTTTGGCAAACTGGAAATCCCTAGTGGGAAACTGTCAGGGGCAGGGAGGTGGGGGTGGGATTGACAATTGAGGGAAACTGCTAGGGGAGGGAGGGGCATACCTCATCAACAAGGGTACCTGCATAATCAACGTTTGTATACCTAACCCTGAATTGCTCCCCACATCTTTATAATTAATAAATAAATTAGTAAGCAAAAAAAACTTTCACATGTTGCTTATTATAGTACTTATATGCATGCCCACTCTAAATCCTGTAAGAATGCTGTATGTTCTCAATATAAATTAGCAATTTTATTTTTACTAAATTTTTTAAAGATAAAAAAATCAATTAATAGTAAACTGTAATCCAGGGAGGATTTTTTTTTCATTTTTTCATATGCAAAAGAGTCAAGATCAACTAGATTTTGAAGTATTAATACTATGATAACTCAGAAAAATCATTCATTTTGATAGGCGTACAAAATAGGTTTACATTAATAGGAGGTTGTTGAGTGTTTGTGTAAAATAGGCAAAATATTAGCATGTGAATAATGTCCTGAGACCTTGAGTTCTTTCCTGGCACTTGAAGGACCATGGAGGTGATGTGAGAGTAAATAAATTAACAAAAGTCTGAAGTTGCTTTAAAATGTCTTCTTATTTAGGAGCTTCAACGTCAGAGTAAAATGGTCAATGCTTTGTTCTTGGACAGTAGGTACAACTTTATTTCCTGATAGTCTAGTGGCTTTTTAGTGTTTCTAAAGAACAACTCACACTAAGTTTCATAAGCCATATTTATTCTTACCAGCTTTTATGTTTATTAAACAGATATTATGTTGAACAAAAACAGAAAGAAGAAATGATATTCAGAAAAGCAGAGTCTTCTTAGCACCTGTATATCTAAGAGGAAGTTGTAATTATTTGGCCCTATGTGGATTATCAACTTTATCTAATTGAATCTTTCTCCTCCCTCCAAAACTTGTAGTACTTATATGCATGCCCACTCTAAGGCCTGTAAGAATACACTATATGCTCAATATAAATTATGTATTTATTTTTTATTAAATTTTTAAAAGATAAAAATCAATTAATAAGAAATTGTAATCCAGGGAGGAATTTTTTCATATGTATAACAGCTATATGTGAAGATAAAATTAATTATAGAAAAATAGAGAAGCTTCATTTTCTTTGAACATTATAGAGTTGTATAATTGACCTATAACCCTGCAACATGTATTTAACTTGTTAAGTAATCTACACTTTGTTTTTGGCAAGCTTATATCCAATATACCACCAACTTTTAAGGTTCTTCACCTTTTAAACACACATTCCACTTTAAGTGGTGATAGTTGACTAGTTTATTAGTTTTTTTCTCCCTAATTATTTTTGGAAAACCTCAGTTGGGAAACTTTGGAATTCACAGATACATCTTCAAAGTAGCCTAACTCTTCACTGCTTCTCTTTTACAAAAGTTATCTGTTTTCCAAAAGGGAGTACCCATTTATTTAACGATTTAACATGACATGTTATGGCTAATAAATGTGAGAAACAGAAAACAAAAGTATAACATTTTTGGTTACTTCATTTGTTTAATTAAACTCCATAGTGAATCCACATAAGCACTTTTCACGTGAATACATATAATAGAATTATTCTATGTTTCAAGTAAAATGATAAGATTTCAGATACTCTGAAAAATTAATTCCAAGATTTGGAAAAGATGATGCACCCAAAGGGGTTGTAGAATGAATAGCAAGAGGTGTGAAAATGAATATTTTACTTAGATCCTTCCAAAATTAACTAAATATATTTTAATATTCACTAAATATACTTAAACATTTAATATTTAATAATCATTTCTATTGTACTTTAGGTTCAATGCAAAAAGAGTCATGGATCATATTGATCAATGGAGCCTTAATATTCCTCTCTGTTTGACAACCAACAGGTTTCTCTTGATATAGTCCTATGACTTTTATTTTCTTAGGGCACTTATTTTAGAAAACTTTCAGTTGTAAGTTATTTCTCTCTTCCTTTAAGATGTAAACCTTCTTTGGGTCTCTTCCAGTTTTCCAACCAAGAATTATTATCTCTATGGTGTGGGAGCAATATCTTTGAAATGTAAACACCAAGAATGATAGTTTCCCTATCTCCCAGTCTTGGTGGGAGGCTAGTAACCTAACTTTGATAATCAGCAATTAAGTCAACACAGATGGCCTAATCACATTGACCAACCTCCCCACTTCAGGCAACACATCCTTGTTTTCCCATTAGTTCACTCTGGTTTTTAAAAACTTCCCCATCTTTATTTAACACTGTTGAAATTAGTCTCTCTTCTCTATAATGGTAGTCTTGAATGAAGTCTTTCTGATCTGTTTAAACACCACCCTGTGCAATTTTAGCTGGACAATATTTGTTTTATTCACAACTGTGTACCCATTAGTTAGCAGATTTTATAACTGTGTGCCTATTTTCCAGCATGAAGGAAATGCAATCATAAATAAGATGCAACCCCATCTCTTCTCTTAAGGATCTCAGTATCTGCTGGAAGATACAGGCCTACAGAACCAACATTATGTGATGGAGTTGAGAGTAGAGTCACCACTTTATTTGAATTAACTTGTACATTGACTAGGTTTGTTTGTTTGTTTTTTGAGATTGATCCATCAAAGTTCATATGAGAAACAATAAAAGATGCAGAAGCTAAGGCTAAAGATTCAGAAGCCTATTTAAGAGTATTATACACTAGTCATTTACTGTCTTTTTGCTTCCCTGTTACAAGAAAGACAGTTACTCAGAAATATAACCTTTGGAATTTTTGGAAGAGGGATATAATGGTAAAGAGTAGACAAGATGTCTCCAGGCTTAACAGCTAAGTCTTAGGAGCAAATGAAAATTTATAATTCTGGGACAATGGAAAGATCTGATTTTAGTTAATTTAGTCTGTATCTGTGGGTGTAATATTTCAAATACCATGCTTATATCTACATGCAAATACTTATATTTTATCATAGCTCAGAAAAAGCAGGCAAAATCTATAGCAATATGGAAAAATTAATGTCAAAATATCCGAGTTCTAGTCCAGGTTATTCAAAGGCAACTTTAAGACCTTGGGAGAATTCATTATTTCTATGAATCTCTCAATACTGTCAGTTAAAAACAGAGAGTGTTGAGCTATCTAAATCCAAGATTTAGACTATGAATTTTTTTTAATTTAACTAATTGCTATTCCAGAAAACCAATGAATGGAAAATATTTTATTATATTTCTGTGACTCTTTTTGGTTTGTAATTTAGTAATTTTTCTAATTTTTAATTATTTGGCCTCCTCCTCTCTACTGTCATTTAAAGCTCTTAAAAGTCTAGTTCCAACCTATCTCTCTAGCTTCGACTTACCAACAACTCTCTCCTGTTCCCTGTGATTCAATCACACTAATTTTTCATAAGTATCATACATGCCAGGGTCTTTTATATTCCCTGTGATAGGACTCTGATCATCTTTTTTTTTTGCCTGACAAAACTCTTCTCTTTTCTGACACAATTCAGCTTCTCTCTCCACCATTAATCAGTCGTGACACTACTGCTCCAGGCAGATGCCAGTGGCTTCCTTTCCTGTCAATTGATAAACAAAAATTATGGGAGGCCATTGTTCCGACTGAGGTCCTGCACTCGTCCCCAAAAGACCAAACTGAACCAAAATGGAGTCACTCATGCTAAATATTACATAATTAAACTGAAATTTGAAGGAAGCAAATAGGTCCCCAAACAGACCAATTTTTTTTCAGAAAACGAGATTTCAGTCTACCTGCGACAATGTAATAAGAATGCCCCCTTTGCTTTAACCTTCACAAAAGAGTAACCTGAAGTTCTGTGGCCTTGTTCCCACCTTACAAAGCCCTCTGTTTGTTATACCCCAGTGAGAGCTCTCATTCTACTTTGTAGAATGGAGAATGAACCAAGTCATGAACTGCAAATAAAAGCCAATTACATCTATATTTGTTGTAATTTTGTCTTTTGACACTCTGTTTTCATATATTTGGGTCATATCTCTATAAAAACACTCTGTAAAACAAATGAGAATGCACATCACAAAAACAGTTGAACTCTGTAGTCAAAGAAACTCAAATCTCAGCATTGTCACTTCTAGCTATGCCAGGTCAATTTATTTATTCTCTCTAAATCTTAGTTTCTTAACATTTAAAAAGAGACATAAGTTTCTGCTTTGCAATGTTACGATTATTAAATGGCATACTATATGTAACACACAGTAAATACCCAATAAGAGTTGGTTTTCTTCTATTCTTTGTATTATCATTTTCAACATGAACAATAGAAGGGAACACATTTATCTTATTCTTCACCTGAGACTTAGGAGAATAAAATTATCTTGTATTTTTTTTTATACCAAAGTGTTTACATTTATGTTTTCACCATTCGTACTAACTAGAGTTCTAATTGTCAGACTCCAGTCTAGCAGAAACATTACAATTGTAATCTGTCAAGATATTTGCCATTTAGTTTTATTTACATTTAGTTTAGGCAAGTCTCTATTGTGAGCTCAGGTTAAATATCCTTGTACCTCATTCTCTATGTCAGCTCCTGGGCTATGAAGAATCATTTATACCCTTTTGTTACTCCAAAAGTGACAGCCTTCACTCTGCCCTGGAGTTTCTTTCATCACTAAAATTGGCTCATTAGACAGCATTAGAATGCATAGTTGTGGTAACAAGGAAGCTTCAACAATTATCAGGAATAACTTCCGGTTGGTAAGGAATCTATTGCAGTAAATAACTTTTCACTAAAAAACCCCCCAAAAAAACACACCTTAAATAGCATGCTATGTCAATGTTTTACTATGGAATAAAAGATTAAGAATAATGATAAACTGTATTTTAAAAAGTCTTGAAACATCAGGTAGTTGTCATTGACAAGATGAATATATTCAACTTATATTTTAAGAAGTTATGACAGTGCAACTTCTAATCTGTTTATGTATTTTGGCCATGAACCCAGTAACAGTTTTAATTGACTTGTAATTTTAGGAGGGAATATGGCATTAGAAATTATGTGTCTCTGTTACATATCTGTTGACAACACAATACTGGTAGGAAAAGCTTTCATTTCTAGGACAAAATAAGGTAGTTCACTTATCATTAAACATTTATTAATTATCACTAAATGTAATATAATAAATAGCTACCACCTGGATAAGGAGCAATGAAAGCCTTTGTAATTCAGGACTATTCTTTGTAGACAATGTTAAAGTATACATAGAGAGAGATATCTGTTACTATAAATTCAACAAATATGGCAGTATAACTTTATTATACAGGCATTTTGTGTAAGCATATTTTTCATGATGAAATTATAACACGAGCATATAGCAACAAATGAGAATGCAAAAACAGATCTTAATTTCAAGGTCAAAATATTCCTGACTTCTATTGCTGTAAGGTATTTTCAAAAGAACTGAAGCTTACATCTAAATTTTCAAAGACAAAACCATATGAACTATAATTTTATATGCTTTTAATTAGCAATTTTTAATACCTCATACTGCAGTGATGACTTTTTTATGCTAGAATACCTCCTCCATTTTTTTCCTCCTGAGATGGTACACCACATATCATATGGCTGATTCTTGGCACTTTAATTTCAACCACCCTGGCTTTCGGAATCACTTTATACAATTCACAGTTTCTGTTTTGCTATCACTGTAACAGCTTTTTGAGCTATGCAGTCATACACACTATGCATTTTAGATTAGAATCTGCCCTACTCTCCACCTTCCACCCCCCCCCCCATTTTTAATCATTTAGCTTTCTAGGGGCTTCATCATTTCTGTTAATGGAAAGAAGACATTTAAACATTTATGTAATGATTGTATTTGCAGCCTGATCCATATACTAACTCTAGTACAAGGATATCTAGTCATATATACTATGGCACCTTCTTTAGAGTACCCCTTACTATTCGTTAAGGAATAAAAATTATTTTTATCTATAAGATGATAAAATAAAACACTTATATTTGGGGTTTAAATTACCTAGACAGTTGCCTCAAAAATAATTTCCACTGGATAGTTATGCTATTTGGTGTCTAGAGATTAACGATTCACTCAGGAAATGCATTTTGCTATTTGAATTGGTAATCTTATTTTTACTAGAAATCAACTTTAAATCAGTTGTAAGAACTGTGTTGATGTAATTCTGCATTCTTCTAATAGTAGTAGAGTTTTACCTTTCCAATTGTTTTTAAAGTAACAAAGGGCAATCACGAAATTCCCCAATCATTTTTGTATTGGTCATCTTAATAAATATTTTGTTTATTTTCTAATTCACAACAACCGGATTCAAAATAACAATAAATGATCCTAATAAAATACTTTTCTAAAAATAATATTCTACCTTTCCAAGAAATATCTCAATGTAGTTTTAACAAATAAAGGATATTTTCCCCCCTGAAGTCATCTGGGGAAACAATTTTTGTAAATACACATGGCATACAATTTTCAGTTTGAATTTTTACTTTTCATTAGCTGAGCAACTGTTTTATTCAAGAACGAAAAAAACAATATATTGAAGGTTTTACTTTTCAGATGATTACATTTCAAAACTAGAAAGAAGTTTATTTTTGCCACAAAGATTCACTGCCATCATCACCTCTACATGCATTAGCAATGGAGACATTTTGGCACATTTTTATTTGCAAATTTGTTTGCAAAAATATAAATTTAAAAATCCCAAATTCATGACCAATATGAAATTTGAAATTTGTACCAACTCTAGTCACTTTCAAATATTTTGTATATTTTCCGGAAACTTTTCTTTTTATTTCTTCTTGGAGGATAATGCTAAAACCTGACAGTTATTGCCAATTTTATTTTCTATGAGTTAATATAATTATAAACATATGGAGCTGATAACATAAAGTGATTGGGGGGGTTGTAGAAATAAGTTTCACTATAAGAGAAAAATAAAAAATTTTGAGGGGTAGTTTCTCAATCTGTATTACTGGATTGGAGAAAACATATTTATTTAGAAAAATGTGTGATTACGGAACATTGTGAAATGATGAGACAGAAAATATAGATACAAATTAAAAACTATGACAAAAAGAAAACAACATTTTAATATTTATTTCCAGCAGAGCAGAACTTAGTCTTCAAAGGCTCTAAATTCAAGTCATTAAACAATAAGGTAGTTTTTATTGAGTAGAAATGCAGGATATCCAACATAATTAGATAGTAGGCCCTGGAGGATTTACAGGACTTAGGGTTTTTAGAGTTAAGAGCTAAGTACTAAAAGACCTACCCTTGATATGAATAAATCCCACATCTGTAAGCTGTTTTGGAATTTTGCTTTGAACCTTGTGAGGTGCTATAGCCCAGCAGTCCTTTCCCTTCCATGGGCCTTATTCTCCAGTTGTACTGGGCAGTTGTGTGGTGTCTCTTTCCATTCTCTCTCTGTTTAAAAAAAAGAAATCATTTTTGAAAAAATGAATCTATGATTCTCTCCAATTGTTTAAATTGCACACTAAAATATTTTCAATACCAATAAATTATTTTCCGATTTTAAGAGTTGCATAATAGAGAAGTTTTGCACTGCTCTTTTATCTCTCACTATTTAAAAAGGAAATATATTCCTTTCACTACTACATCCTCAGCATAGGTATAATTTTCTAAAGTAGTCATAAGGAACTCAACTTGGAATAAAAAAATGAACCAATCTGATTCAACATGTGATAGGGAATTTTATAGACAGAAAATTCAATAGCTGACCAAGATGTGTTTTGTCCTCTGATAGGCAATATGAGGCATTGTTTAGATTTATTATATTTCTCTCCAGTTCAATCTCATCTTGTAGCTGTTCTTGTCTCCCATGGGCCCATTTCTCTTGGTTTGCTTTGTCTTCAGTGTCTAAATCTGAAAATCTCTGTTCTTTATTTTCCCCTATTCTTTTCTCATAAAAGGTTTCTGTATGTAAGCGCTTTCTAGTCATTTTAATTTTTTAAACAAATAAAAGAGAGCTGCATGCATGTATTAATCCATTTTTAATAGCCACTACTGAAAGACAGGGCATTTTCTTGGTATTGTTTTGAATTGCTATTATCTTAAAAGAGTTTTATTTTTATCAATATCTATTGTGACATCCAGTTAAAATGACAAAGACTCCCATGCTGGGCAAACTGAAGACACCCTTTAGCTCACTGAATAAAAGGACTGAGCCTGGAAGCAGAGAATTTTTAAAAAATATTTTTGTTCATATTCTATTGATGCTATAGTTCCTCTTAAATAATTTTCATGTACTATTAAAAGAACATGGTATTAAGTATACAGATAACTTTTTCAGTGTTATTAGGTTATGTAAGATTTGGTACATTGCTGCCATCTACAGACAGAAAATGAATATTGATTTTAACTTTATGCGTGTGACGGACATTTTCACCTATATGTACCTTTTATAAACCTCTAGAGAATAATCTTATATTTATTTATGCATATAGAGACAGTCAATGTATTAACATCTATTAAAACTCTGAAAAGCATCAATCAGAGAGAAACAGAGTCAGTGAACACAGGTACCAATATCACAGCACTGTGTACTTTGTACTGTCACTTATACAAGTCAACAAATATTTTCACATACCTTTCTTTCAAGATCAAAGGTGGAGAAAATACAATTATATCACTAGTTCATTTTAAAAAATGAAGAAACTAAGGCTAACAGCAAGTCATGGATTTATTCAACTCACTGACCTGATCAGGGGAAGAATTTGGGTGAATGCCAGTCTACTATCCCTCTCTGAGATCTCTTTCCAACACTTCCTGGTACCTGGACTTTCAGAACACCTATTCTTTAATTCTTGCTCAAGTTAATCATTACGTTTTAGCAGTTACTTCATAATCAGACTTCTGTACATTGATTCTTTCAACAAATATTTGAGAGCCCATTCTGAGTCAAGAACTGTTCTAGGAATTAAGAAACTACTGGGTTCTAGAAAGACAAGATGCCTGAACTCTTTGAGCTGACATTCTAGAGCAGAGAGATAGAACAAAAGCATGTAAATAATGGATGGACAAGATCAGTTCAGAAAGTGGTAAGACCAGTAACAAAAATGAAATTAATATGTGATAATGAAGGTCAGGCACTGTTAGTTATTATTTAAAAATAAAATATGTGATAAAGGCTTTCAGAAAATTATAACCTAATTAAGAAGGGCAAACAATTGATGCTATAAACACTGTACAACATACTGATGTAAATTTCAAGAATTAACTTTAAAAGGCACTTCTCTGCCTTTGTAGTTTATGCTCCCTGTGCTTCAAGGGTACAGAATTAGTAAATCCCAGTACTGACTAGAATGCTAAAGCGTGGTTTCACAAAAGTCAGGGGTCTCAGCAAAGTCTCGCAAAGAGAATTGGATTTTTGTAGCGACAGAACTGAGGCAGAGAAAAGATGAACTTGACCAAAAAATGAAGGAATAAACCTTGTAGAGTCAAGGTTCTGGAAAAGCACGCCGATTTTTCTAACACAGGCATTTATCGCCACCTCTGGCTGTGTTAGATATTGCACTACCAAACCCTTGCTGTTTTTCTTTCGGTCTTCCTTTACTCAGTGTCCAGAACCACGTTTCTAAAATAACTTAACTTTGGTCACATTAAGTTTCTTTAAAGAAAATGTTGATTTTTTTTTGCATATATTCTGATTTATATTCCTTAAAGTAGGAAATATTTATCAAAATGCGAAGCAAGAAAATTAGCATGCAAATAGAAAAATAATGAGGAAGTACAAAATAGGTAGTAAGTAAATAATTGCTCACATGTGGTTCTCTGTATGAGGTGGGCGTTTATTATTGAAATATTTTTTACATCCTCAAAAATTCTTTTGTAGTTAAATATAATTTATCTTATCCTGTTTTTAATCCACTTAACTCCTGATAAGAATAATTGGTTACTTAGAAAAAATATATGCACAAAAGTCCTGTGTTCTAAGAAATTATAAAGTAATATGAAAAATTTGGTTGGTTTTTTTTCCCAAATAAAATGCTACAATTTCATTTCCTTGTTGTTAAGGGCTCCTCATTCCAGTTCAACATCACATCATCAAGAAATATAGCATCTGTCTAAATTTCAAAATCTCAGGTCAAAGACCCTTAAGCAAAAATGTATGATAACTTTCTTCCTCTTTGTTATGTTAGTTATGAAAGGGAGAATAGAGTATGAATGTTTAAGATAGAGCAAAATTTTTTAAATGATTTGTAGATATGCATTTATTTCTGAGTTATGTCCACAGATTGAAGATTTATCTTTGAACTGGTTAATTTGAACAATGTAAGTAATCCACCCTGAATCTAAAAGTGGAAGTGGTTCCTTAGGTATATAATTGAGTCAATGAATTGACGGATTGCCAGTTCACCTCTCAGTGCAATTTGGCTGCATTTGACTCTGTATAAAGGTGATGATACTAATTGAAAGCACTAGTACATTTAGCCATTACTCAGACAAGATTCACAGTAATAAACCAAATTTTCTAGTTTTATTCATCTATCCTGAGTAATATCATTACTAGGACATGTTGTGCAGGCTATATTTTCTTCACAAATTGCATGAAATGAAATCTGAACTGCATATTTTTGTAGCACACACTATAATGAGCATTTTTATTCAAGTGCTTCAATGTGTTTTGCCCTGCTCTTGAGACCTGACTGTTTTTTACACCAGTGCTAACTTAAAATGATTGACACTGCTAAGAAAATACTATAATATACTAAATCTGACCTTTTTCATTTAAGTGTTACTGTAAATAATCCTGGGCATGCCAGTGAAGCATAGATAACACCTCCTTCAATTCTGTTTCTAACTTTAAGAGCAAATACTAGGAGATGTTCTGCATTTGTTCCTGCATGTCAACTTGGAATATCTATTATTTCCTCATGGCTTTCTGAGTATGTCTGATTTTCTGTAACATTTATTATAGTTTTTTGATACACACACACACACACACACACACACACAGACATCTATAAATCAATTCAAAAGTAGGGTGTAGTGGCTGGGCTCAGTGGCCCAGCCTGTAATCCCACGCCTTTGGGAGGCTGAGGTGAGTGGATTGCCTGAGCCCGCGGGTTCGAGACCGGCCTGGGCAGCGAGACCTCATCTCTACAATAAATCAAAAAAAAAATCAGCCGGGCGTGGTAGTGCACGCCTGTAATTCCGGCTACTGGGAAGGCTGAGGCAGAAGATCGCCAGAGCCCAGCAGGTCGAGGCTGCAGTGGTCGGGAGCCACCACTGCACTCCAGTCTGGGCGACAGAGTGAGACTCCAACTCAAAAAAAAAAAAAAAAAAAGTAGGGTGTGGTAAGAAAAACTTACCCAAGGAAGTATACTTTTCCTTTGAGGATTATTTAGCCAAATATATTGAATATAAAAGGCTAGGAGAAGGCAAGGAGAGAGAGAGCAGTCAAGTAAGAAAAATGAGAAAGAGATACATGCAAAAATATTAAGGCACAGGTAAGCTTAAGGTCTTATGGAATTATCAGTTATTTTTTATATGATGCATAAAGAAAAGTACAGCAATACGACTCTAGAGAGTGAGGTGGGAGCTGAATATGAGTCATGACATGCCATGCTGAGGACTCTCAAGTTTATCATTTTGTAATGGGATGGAAGGAAGAGAGGGAAGAAAGTACTTTGGAATGTTTTAACACAGAAATTATGACATGATTAGATTCTACTTTAGAACATCATTTGGCGTGTGGGCAATGGATTGGGTAGAGTCAGAGAAATGAATAGTTCATGTTATTGATGACCTAAAGCACGATGTTTAGGTCTGTAAAAGAGGTATGTAAGCCGGGCTCAGTGGCTCAGCCTGTCATCCCGCGCCTTTGGGAGGCTGAGGTGAGTGGATTGCCTGACCCCGCGGGTTCGAGACCC
>NW_007252328.1:72631-127655 GCF_000164805.1 Carlito syrichta
GCAGGTCGAGGCTGCGGTGGCCGGGAGCGGCCACTGTACTCCAGTCTGGGCGACAGAGTGAGACTCTAACTCAAAAAAAAAACAAAAACAAAACAAGAGGTATGTAAAAGAGGAAATGGAGCTGTGCAACACTTGCGATACGGTCACCCAGGGCTGTTCACCTAATAATTGTGAGAACTGAACAAGAGAGAAGGTTTAGGGTAACTTTGTATTTACTGATTTGGGCAAAAAGATAGGTGATAATGCTCTTAACTACAACAGATATTATGGAAAAGAAATAGACTTAAAAAATGATTAACTCAATTTTACAAATGTTGAATGTTCTGAATAAAATAGACATACAGGTTTATTTTATCACCTAGAGGAAATAACAACTGAATATGTGCAAACATTTTATTTTGAAAGGTAAATGTGTTAAGTACCGTAAGAGAGGTCCTGAGGTTAGAGTGAATTGCAACATAAGGAACTGAGTAATAGTGTCCGGCACATTTTAGGTTTTTAGTGGATATTCATTGAATAAATGAAGAAATAACTCATGTACAAGTACTGGCTACATGCTAAGAACACAATGCTAAGAACACAGTACCTCCTTTGAATGAGTTTACAGTAGAGTGGAGGAGACAGAAATACAAAGAGATAACTACAAAACAGGTTTATAAATAGTATCAATGTCTAACTGTGCCAAAAGATGTACTCAAAGTAGTCTGGGAGGAAGATACATATGATAGATTCAGGAAAACTACCAGGTGTTTCACCTAAGACATGACAGAAACAGATATGATGTGAATAAGATCTAAGGCAACTTTAGCATTCCCCTTAGCTGGACTCAACTTTAGACATATCTTCCTGACTCTAGGCCTCTGAACTCCCTGATTTTTAGATAATTTACTTTTGAGAAATTACAGATGTAAATTATTTCTCTGACTCTTTGAGATGTAAATCTTCTACAATGCAGGAATGTCTTTCTGGAGGACCTGAAAGCCATCCTTTGAAATAGAGTCATAAATGAAAGAGTCCTTATTTCCCAGTCTCTGTGGAAGGGTAGAATCCTATCTTTGATAAATGCCAGTCAGAAAACACAAATGATAATCATATTGACCAACTTCCCTACCAACTTCTTCCAGTACTTTCCCATTAGCTTACCCCAGTGCCTAAAAACTCTCCTGATCTTTGCTTTAACACAACTGACTTCAATCTCTCTTCCCTGTGGCAATAGTCACTCTCCTCTCATACCAACATTCTCCAATTTTACTTGTACTAATTTGTGTGAATGTATATGTGTGTTATTAATGCCATATAACTTTATAACATGTGTAGATTTGTTTATTCGTCACACAGTCAAGACAGAACAGTTCCATGACCACAAACGTCTCTTGTGTTACCTTTTCATAGTCACAGCAACCTTCTGTCCCATGTTTTCTCCTTCTCACCTTGTACTTCACTTTTGGCAAACATTGATTTGTTTATTACTTCAATAATTTTTGTCATTTTTGATGATATTATACTCATTGATTTACACAGCGTCAATGGGGATGGCCTTCCTCAGCAAAATTTCTCTGCAGATTCATACATATAGTTATATGTATCAATAGTTGATTTCTTTTTATTTTGTAATCATACATCATGGCATGGATATACCACAGTTTGAAGACATCTGAATAGTTTTCAGATTTTAGCTATTATAGATAATATTGTTATATACATTTATATATAGTCTTTTGTGTACACATAAGCTTTTTTTTTGTCTGGTATAAAAAACTAAAAGTTCAATTGTTGTGTTCCACGTTAGTTGCATGGTTAGTTTATAAAAAAAATACCAAAGTGTTTTCTAAAGTGACTGTACCATTTTACATACCCACCAGCAGTGCATGAGTGATCCAACTTCTCTGCATCCTCATCAACATTTGTCGTTTTCACGTCTTTTCATTTAGCCATTATGAAAGGTGTTTAGTGATAATTCATTATATTTTTTATATTTCCCTGTGATAGATAATATTAAACTTCTTTTCATGTGCTTTTCTGCCATCTGGTTTATCCTTTAGTAAAATACTTGTTCATGTCTGGAAGTTTTTGAGTCTGTAAATAAGTTAGGTTATTACAGTAAACCATAGGAAAGAGTAAGGTAGCCCATTACAGTCAGACCTGGTTCTTATGTCTGCTGCCCAGAAAATATCATAAATAACACAGTTATTACAGTTAGAGGAAAAGTTTAATATTACAAAACTGCTAAGTGAGAAGACCCAAGAGAAGTATCTAAATTTGCCTCCCTGAAGATTCAGAGGATAAAGTTTTTAAAGGGAAATTAGAGGGATGGGGCTGTTGATTGGCTCATGATGTTGTGGTGTGATGGTTGTCTTCCAGGTGTAGAGTCAATTTCTAAGAGATGGCCTTAGGGACTTGTCAAGCTGAACTTCTTGGTGTTCTGGTCTTGTTGGAGTTTGGGGTCCATCAGACTTCTGAAAGAGAAACTTCGAAGCAATATATTCATTAATTTCTAACCACAGCTTCAGCTTCTACTCCATGACCCAATATTAATTCTCTATAGGTGGTTTCAAGCCCAGACTAGAAAAAGATTAGTGGGTTTAAGAAAAAGAACCAATTGTAAGTAATCTTTAAAAGTTGGTTCTTTGGAAGTAAGAATGTGAAGATGAATACATTCATGGATGAGACTCAGGTTTCTGATCAACTCATTGTATATTGAGCGACCAATTCAATTGGTTGAGGAGAAAGTACAAGGTCCTAAGGAATAGAGTAATTAATTAATTTTTGAAGAAGTTTGTGGTAGCTATAGCTATATATGGGAGTGTTTTATTATTTTATTCAATCATCATTTGAGTATGTGATTAAATGTATTCATTTGAATTGTTCAACTCAGCTTGTCAGTAAATTCTGATATCCTAGGAATTAGTTGAGATTTTCTGGAAATGTGATTTGGGATAAAAAAAAATGACAGCAAATAAAACACAAATGCATATCATTCATATGGAAAAATTTGATAATATATTGTATAATAAAATTTTGTCATGCCCTATTATCAAGGAATAGAGCTATTCTGCTGATCAACACATACCCTCCACATTTATTATATGGATTAATACATATTGCAAAACTCTTCTTCAAACACACAAATACACACAAAGTAAATTGTGTGTACATACGTAAAAAATAAAGGACATGAAGAGTATGTCTTTAGAAATTTTCTTCATATTTAAAATAAAAATACTTTGGGGCTACTTTAGCTAAAATTTGAAACAAATCTATGCAACAATTGGGTAAATTAGTGTCTTCTGTACAAGGAAAGTGGAAAACCACACAATTTTTTTGTTGTATAAGAGCATGTAGCTTTACCTTTTTGAATCATAGGAAAATAAACTACAGATTAAAAGATCATAGACTACACAAGCCAAAAAAATACTTTCCCAGGTAAATCATTCCACAAAGTCTGCAAGATGCTAATGGTTCAGTTGATATTAACTTGATAGCACCAGGCAAATGATTGTGCTCAGGAAGAGCTGAATAAGGTTTAGAGGTTAATGGCGACTTGCATAAGTGTGCACACTGTATTTACATAGACATCAATTCCCTTTATAAAGAATTGCTCCAGTGACAAACTAATAATTTCTAGTTACCAGGCTTCAAGTCTGGTCTGGGGATACAAAAACTGATCAGAGTATCACAAAGAATGTTGACCTCAGATTATCTTCATTGATGTTCCTAACTGTTTGCTTTATGTGTTTAACATATTTCAAAGTAAAAACAAAATTGATGGAACTCTAAAAAAGTTGGAAGTTTTAAATTTACAAAGCATTGGCTGAAACTTTGGGAAGGGTGGTTTTAAAAGAAGATAGTAAAATAAAAATTAGCAAGGTTTTAAGAATTAATGTGCTCCATATAGTAGGGGCAAATTTAAATATGCTAATTATGCTTAGTTATTTTTTATGCAAATATGTACATAATCATTAAAATATAGTAAGCAAAGCAAAAATGGGCAAGACAGAAATTAGAAAAAAAAAACTTCTAGTACTGTTATCCCTTAATGACCGTCGTTTATATTTGCTAAACATTTAAAATTTTAAATTTGTCATGTAAATATCATTCCCACTAAAATGTATCACTTGTATGCATATGTTATTTTTAAAAGTTTGAAAAATTTTATTTCATAAAATAATTCACAAGAGAGAACTCCTGTAGCAGTTTTCATTGACAGTTGTTTCAAGTTTATTGTATATTGTTTTCAACATGTAGCTTTTCTGGTTTATGGGTTTTTGTGGAAATGCTAAGCTCTTCAGCACTCCTAATCTTAGCTGTATAGACCCATCCCAGACCAAAAGTTCAGCTAATGACTTTAGAATAGCTGTCCTTATTTGCATGAATCTATTGATATGCAAGGTTTTTCTCAGATACTGATCTGTCAGTCAAGTCCTTTATCTTGAATATAATATCTAACTTCCACAGTATAGAAAGCTGTCCATTTATCTAAGACAGTCTCAGGCAGGCGTATGCTGTCTTGGACTACATTCTTTCCTTAATATATAACCCATGTCTCTTGAATTGTCAGGTAATTTGAAAGGAAAAGTATCACTGTACATCTTTCTCATTCAAATTACATTGTCTATCTTCCTTCTTCTAGTCTGTACCCTGCCTGTATCTCTAGGAACTCTCTCAGCATATAAAATTAACTAGCAAAAATAGGAAAGTTACTTATTCTACTTAATGAAATATAAACCTAAATCATCAGTTCACTTCCATTTCATAGTCTGGCATATTAGAAGAGTACATAACCAATTTAACTATCCATTATTGTATATCCAGAGAGTTGAGGATTTATAAGAGAAATACTTATTTGGTAGAAATGTTTAGATTTCTAACTCAATGAAGTAGGTAGTAAAGAAGGCTTTGATTGTTTTAAAACAAACAAACAAAAATACAATCTTAATTAGTTAGGAGTGGAAGTAGGAGCATAAAGCAAGTTTCTGTAGTGAAATGGGACCAAACTCTAGGAAGAACCAGGAGAGCGTTATATACTATACTAAAAAGTATCTGTATTATGAAGTGTGCTTTCACAGAAAGGGGGAACCCCCAAAACGAAATCATCTTTTGGAGGACAGTCCCCTTGTAGTGCACTAGAAATTTGTTTCTCCAGATCAAATGGTCAACTAAAGTTATTATCTGGAAGTTTTGAGAGGTTGTGAAACACCCTGAGTTGTGGCAAATAGGCCACTAGTACTTCCACCATGACAGTATACCTGCCCACACCATGCAGAGTGTTCAGAAGTTTTTTATCAAAAACATCATAACCCCTGATCCCTACCCTCCCCATTCACTCAATCTGCTCCCAAGGTACTTTTTGTTTGTTTCCCCAGATGGAAAAAGTCCTCAAAGAAAAATGCTTTGCCAATGTGGAAGAGACGAAACAAAAGATGGCAGATGTACTAAAAGGTATCAGCATTGATGAGTTCAAAAACTACTTTGAGCAGTAAAAAATCGCCTTAATAGGTGTATTGCATCAAACAGAGAGTGCTTTGAAGGTGATGGAAGTTTAAACATGTAAGAATAAATACATAATTTTTTTATAAATAAATTCTTGGTTTTTTGGGAATCCCCCTTCTAAATGCATTGTCGTTGAAGCTTGAAATGTGTGTGCATGTGTGTGTGCAATATGCAAGCACATTTTAATGTTATGGGGTTTTTTTGATTTTTTTTTTTTAGTTGGAGTCTCACTCTGTCGCCCAGAGTGGAGTGCAGTGGCCACTCCCAGCCACCGCAGCCTCGACCTGCTGGGATTCGGCAATCCTTCCACCTCAGCCTTCCGAGTAGCCGGAATTACAGGCGCACGCTACCACGCCCGGCTGATTTTTTGATTTATTGTAGAGATGAGTTCTCGCCAAATTGCCCAGGCAGGTCTCGAACCCGCGGGCTCAGGCAATCCACTCACCTCAGCCTCCCAAAGGCTCGGGATTACAGGCTGAGCCACCGAGCCCGGCTTAATGTTATGTTTTTAACTGAAAAAGGTTTATTGAGAAAACAAAAGGGGATGAATGAATTGGAAATCTTTCAACTAGTTAGGGAAGTTTTAGATAAGTGTCTTAACTTGCCTTGGGCTTTAGGCTTCCTCGGAAAATTCTATGTGGGAGTTTTCTTTGGGAAAGAGTGTCTATAGTTTAATAAAATATTTGGAGGCTTATGTGGTCATGTTAACTTAAGGATCACTGACTTAGTGTGAACAGATATACTAAAATTATATTGGACATTTTCTTTGGCCTTTCTGTTATTCAGCAGAATTTATGAAAGTCACACAACACACCACACATAATGTGAATTTTGAGCAATGATGAAGATTATTCTTTTTTTGACTGGCTGTTAGAGTTAGATTAAAGGCAGTTTCAGCGTGATTAGTTAAGCAGCAGAAGGATGCACTGATTTGACATGTGAGAGGAAGCAAGGATAACACAGAAATGAAAGGAACTTATCAATATTTCTGAAAAACTTTGTTTTTACTATTTGTTTCCGAAGGCAACTTGAAGGTAACAAAGTCGTAATTTGCAGTGTGTGTGTGTGTGTGTGTGTGTGTGTGTGTGTGTGTGTGTGTGTCTGTGTGTTGGTGGGAAGTGGCAGAGTTCAGTTTCTTCCTATGCGAAATGAGGAATTAAAAATCTCACAAAGGCAAGTGAGCTCAGAAATGGATTATAGAAAAAATGCTTTAAATTACATTTGATTGTCATTAAAGGAAATAGGTGTTTTGAAAATAACATTAGAAAAAGTCTTTAGGTAGTTCAAATTATACATAAAAGAATCATTCAGTGTTTTTTATTATATCGAACAAGCTTGGGTAATATTTGCAAATTAACAGTTTAATATGGTTGATAAACAAGATATAACATGTTTACTTAGGAGACATTTGTCTACCAGGCTGATATTTGTACAAATTATTTTGTAAGGTACTATTTTATCAGAGATCCACATAGTTTGGGTATCCCATTATTCTTTTAAAAGAAGTATCTAGGTCTTAGAATATACTTTTTCTTAACCATCAATATGTTTTTGAAATATGGCCATATTTCAGAGAGAATTATAACCAGCTAATGGATTGATGAAAGCAAGCAAAAAAGAGAGAACAAGAGAGAAAGAGAAAGATTGAGCCTTTCAATCTATAGAAAGAGCAACAATGAGCTCTAGTGGCAAGATGTTATAATGTCAAGCATGGGTGAAATTTAGCCATGATAGACATTTTTCCCTTCATACATTCAGGAAAGATGGTTCAGTCATCAAAATGAAGATTAATTTGTGGAAATAAGCATTACTCTAAATCGGAAATTCATTAACTTCCACACAATATTAACTACCTGGGTAGTATATTCATAATTTATACATTGCATATAATTTATCTAGTATAGTTTATACAAAACAACACCAATAAGATTTTTCTACCAACAACATATTTTATGTCTGAGATGACATAACTTATACTCCATCTCATCAAATCATTCACAAGTTAAACTTGGATTTTAAGAGACTATTGATTTATGTACTGAGCACTTGATAATATATGTGTAACATCTCTTCCCTCTGCTCTGCCATCTGCTTCCTTCACACACAAGGCAAATTTTTAAAGCAAGAAAAATGTTTCCTCCTTCTAAATCTGACAAAACTATATTTTAATTCTTTAGCTCAGGGCAGTGGAAATGTTCAAATATAACTTAATAAATGCACACCAGGCATCAGTTCAAAGGAGTCGTTAGTTCTTATCTGTTCTCACAACTGTGGACGGAAGGGAGGCCTTATTTATTTATTTATTTCTAGCACTGTCCATTTTTCTTGAGGTTATTTTAATTTCAGATAATTAATCATAATAATAACTAATATTTGGACCTCACTGTAGAATTTTAAAATTTTTATTAATGGGATATTTACTAAGTAAACAAAATTTACCAGGAAATGAGTTTAGATAATTAGATAACATTTGTTCAAATGTTTTGTTGAATTTTCTCTGAACAGTAATAAGTTAATTAACATTATTATCCTCGCTTTTCTGAAGAGAATGATGAAGTTTGAAGAGGTTAAGTAAAAAATAATTTCAGATCTATGCTTTGAGTTCTGATAATACTGAGTCTTTCTACCATACTTTACTGCTACTGTCTCAGTCCTTTTTTAGGACAATTCATCATAATTGATAAAGTACTACCAAATCTACTTTATGTTGTATTAGACTTTATTATTTATAAACAGTTCTCATGTATATTTTTATGTTAAATCCTATCAGAATAATCCATGGAATTTAAAGACGAATGTTATTCTACTCATAAAGTTTTCATTGTGAAATGTCTACTACTCTTAAGGACTTTTGAGCAAATATATATGTGAATTAGCTAGATTTAGTCATTCCATAGTGGATATATACTTCCAAAATCACATTTTATGCAGTGAATATATACCATTTTATGTGTCAATTAAAAATAATAATTTAAAAATGCATGTTATTTTAAGTAGCACGTGAAGGAAAATGATCACAACCTTATCCTGAAACTGAACATGGCTATGCCTACTTATCTAAGTTAGAGAAAAGAGTAGGGAGGAGACAACTCAGGTATGATATTTTGCTCATATTCCCTTACAACACTTCTGACTGCAAGTCTAAATTAGTCAGGGACTTTGATCAGATTAAATGGGAGGAATTTTAAATGTGGGCAGTTCTACCATATGGGATAACAGCATGGGGCACATGACAAGCACTTCCCGCTGGACAAGAGTGTAGAGAGCTTCTTAATACCTGTTAAATACATCAATTAAAAATCCTTACTACTTGTAGGAAAATGGCATTTAAGAATCCTGTAATTTCACAGCTGTTACATTACTTTCCCTATAGAATTACAGAACTAAAAATCCCATTTCAGTCAAATCTAGAGAGATTACCTGTCATGTTTTATCAAACAGGCATATTGTATCTCAAAAACCTTCTGGACCAAATTTGTCCACTAGCCACAAGTTAACTTCTATCTCAGCATACTTAGATGATTTTGCGTAATCAAATTTTGTGCAAATAAAATAAACACACAAAGAAGAATAATAGTGGAATTGGTTACGTAGTGTAGTAGGATTTGAAACTTTTACCTGTCACACAGCCCTTTGGGTTCTTACTTTGAAACTTTCACTTGAAAGTAAGTGTGCCACTGCATTCACAAAATACAGCAGTGACACCTTATCCTCAGCAAGGAATGATGTTCTATGTGGAATCAATTCCTAATCTCCAGGTTTATTTTTCTTGTTCACTATCAAACAGTGTTGAACA
Source organism: Carlito syrichta (assembly GCF_000164805.1). NCBI lineage: Eukaryota > Metazoa > Chordata > Mammalia > Primates > Tarsiidae > Carlito > Carlito syrichta. Next base: position 81,918 of record NW_007252328.1, read on the forward strand.
ACTACTATGTGCAGGATATTGTGGCAGAGACAGACTGATGTTCTTTCCCTTCACAATGCCAGTAGTTCACTGAGAAAGACTGAATTCAGTTGGGTGAATGGCTGAGCTGAAACACTGAAGACTTCTCTGTGTTGTAGTTTTACTGTTTCCCATTAAATATTCTAAATAAGCTTAGATGAATTATTCACTTTTTCCACAAGTCTATAAATCCATGTTGTGTACGGTGATAATTTACCTTAATTTATTTATGCATTTTCATTTTGAAAATTCTCTAGTAAATGTCAACATCATTTCTTATCAAACAACTGTTATTTAAGCTCTGAAGGGATCACTTAACTGTCAATATAATTAAATTTCAGAACAAGATATTTTTGGTTGTTCATGACTAGGCCACCATTGAATGTCTTGTCCTTATGTAAATTTCTCTCTTACTCTCACATTCATTCTCTATCTCATTCATTCTCTCTCATTAGGACATGCAACAGGGAGTACTTACAATTTAATACACTCTTTTATAGTTAACAATTTTGATTTATTAGATTCTAAGCTGTTTCTATATTTTAGTAATTCCAAAATCAATAAATATTAGAGAAGGCCAAATATTACTTGTCCTGAATAGTGAGACCTTAACTTCTCTTTTAGCATCTACACAATATTACATTATTTATTTTAAAATTATTGCTAGGCTATAATTATTGCATCCAGTTAGGCAGACATAAGAGCGTTAAAGGGGAGGCCCCGAAGGGTGGCACCCATGAAGGAAGGAACACCCCCGGAGGACCAACAATATTCACTCCAAGTCCACGACTATAACTCTTGCTGATAACATCCTGGGAAGGGGAAAACCAAAACAAAGAGGGGATTCCATGGGGCCATGCAGGCGCCCTAAAAACCAATTTGTCTGCTATATGAACTTCCTGGGGTGACAGTAATGAACAATGCCACAGTTAGGTCGACTTTTCATTGATCACAGGGCCTCACCCACATGCATGCAGAAGCCCTTAGTTATATAATATCTTTAGCCGTAGGTGGAGACTATGCAAAATCAGGGAGGAGACCAGGGAGTACACCGAAAAGAAAAAGAAAGTGAAAAAATATAAAAACACAGCACAAAAGCCACTGGGGGCTATTTCTAGGGTATACTCTATCTCACCTAAATAAAACTTTTTCTTGCTTCACTGCACTGGCCTTTGGTTGAATTCTTTCCTCCAAGAATACAAGAACTGGGGATGTGCTGCTGAATTCCCAGATCAGTAACACTATCATTGTTGAGAGAAACAGGCTATGAGATTCTCAGAAAATTTAATTCCTCAATTTTTAACCAACAGACCACTGTTGTGCTTAATATAAATGTTTCTCAAAAAGTTTTTGCCTTTCAAAGGCAGAAACATCCTACATTTTAAGTATCAAAAATGTACATAGTGCCACGCACTATTTAAAAAATATATTTACAGCATATTACTAAGAATATTTTTAAATGGACATTAGAGTTGTACTGTTTTAAAATGGAATTCTTAAATTGCATAAAACATAAGATAATAAATCATCACATAAAGATAATACACATGGTTCCATTTAGACAGTAATTAAGGTGGGTGATTAGATATTCAACAAGTTTTCCTTCACTTGCACTGACCCTGCCATAAATCAATTTATTCTCACAAAATAAAATCAATGTTCACAAGCCACAGTTACTATGTGCTGACCACAATGTTCTTCTCTCCTTGGCTAACCCGGTGTTTTAATCAGAAACATGGTAAATCCAATAACTCTGGTACACTGTTTTATTTTTGGAATAGTAGGATGCATCTCTTTGGCTCTTTCCATAGCAAAGAATGAAGTGATATTTCTTTCTTTTGGAAATCTAAGAAGTCCTTCAGGATGTATCCACAGGTTTGTTGACTTTAAAGGAGGTGCTTCTGGAATTTTATTTTAAATTATCCATTCTGTGAGGGACGCCATTGCAGTTTGTCACACAATAAAATTACACCAGCTCATTGCCTATAGTCTGTATATCAAACAAAATATAAACCTTGGCATCAACTCATAATTACTAGCTAAAAGCAGCATCTAGAAATAGCCATGATCCAAATTCTAGCTGAGGAAATACAATAACCAGGATATGTATTTGTATGACTTCAGGCTTCAAGTCTGGATAGAAATAATTGAGGCAAGTCTTAGGGCACTGTACTATTAATAATTCAGTAGCACTGTGTAAGTAGTGGCATATCAAGCAATAAAAATCTGGCAATTCATATTAATTGATATTCTTTAACAAGCTTTTCCAGGGTATCTTTAGTAGTTTGTAACACCTTTCAGCAGACCATTTGCTTGAGGGCATTAAGGTTTAATAGTAACAGTCTGAATATGTATTTTCTTTTTATCTCAAATGAAATCACCGAAGACTCATTCTCAGGAATAGAGACCAGCAACTCATTTAATGGTAATAACAGGTGTATATCTGTAATTAAATAAGTTGAATTTTAGATTAAACTGAGAACACATTTTTTAAAGAGGTTGTTTCTTAAGATCAGAATAATCTTTCTTGTTTTTTTTTTTCTTTTGGAATTGTTTTATAAACTTCTTGAATTTCAATGACAAAAAGAATGCCTACTATCACATTACCATGAGTATCCTAACCCCTATTTTAAGGACATTGGCATTTACACAATTAATTTAAGATGAAGGGAAAAACTGCTTCCTAAGGAGCCAAAGTGAGCAGTTTGGGGCTTAATGCTTTGAGTGCATCAGGATAACATGAGTTTGTCATCTGCAGGAACAATGTGTTTTCACCAAAATACAGAAACTCTACAGTTAATTTTCCCATGTTAAAATTTTAAAATTGTTTTTACTTCCTCTAGTATTGCATATGACAATCACCAGCTTCATACTCAATTTGACATTTCCATTTTAAGAAGCGGCCCATTCTAAAATGCTCTGCAGTTACCAATGTGATCTGATAGTCCTGAAAGGGTAGGTCAAAGCAGACTTCTTATATAACTCCCAGGGAAGTTGACCCAGTACAATTTGAGAATGTCAGTGGCAGACGGCTCATGGAGTCTGCGGGAGTTATTACTCCCTCTGGCTTTGAGACAGGTGTCTGGTGATAAGTATTCAACAACAACAACAACAACAACAGCAACAAATCTATACTGCATGTGTAGTATCACAATTAAGGGTTTCGGTTTAGAAAGGAATTATTGAATAGACTTATGATCAGTTTATGCTCGAAGCCACTGTAAGTATTTGCTGCCTTTTAAGAAAAGAGACAAAGATAAGTACTTCTTGATTTTGTGACTCTCAATAATATCAATATTCTCATTTTTGAAGAGTAAACAGATCTCCTGGAGCTGTCATGGGTCTTTAGGAGAATGCATAAGTTGATGTCTCAGTGATGGCTCTAGTGAATGGTTGAATAAAACTGAATTTAGATGTGTAAGTGAAGAATTTGATTAATTCTTATCACTCATGAATTATTTGTCTTAAGGCCTTTTACTTAATCTGTATCTTTTTCTTGGTTTTCTTATTTGTACCGTAGACAAATAATATGTCTCTCTGAGGGGAGATGTTAAAGTTAGAAAAAAAGGTATTTGGCAACTTACCTTTAAACTTAAAAGGGTGTTTTTATAAAATGTAATCAGTAAATATTACTTGAGTTAGCTTCAAAAATATTATTTTATATTTCCAAAGGGTTTGAAATGGTCATTCAGTGTTAGGAAACAAAATTACTCACTTTTTAATCTCACGTAAGTATACAATATTTATAAAATCGTTACAGAAGTTAAATAAATGGAATTTAGATAAGGAAAAATTAAGGCAGATAAGAATGGCTCACAGATAAGTATATCCCATGACTCTTCACATCCCTAGAGTTGTGTCACAAGTTTGATGCCCTTAAAAGTCAAATAAAAGACAACAATATTTTCATAGTATAAAGTATGTAAAAAAAAAAGATAGATGTTTAAGAGAAATGCAAGTTTTCTTACTGCTGAGACATTTTTAATAAAGATTACAGAGTAATTAGTGAAAAATTTTAAAAAATATTTCTACAATAAATGCAGTAAAGGGTTTGTGTGACTCTTTCTATAATATCTCTAATGCAAGCAAATATTATAGTAAAGACAACTCTTTCAAGAGATAAAACATCACAATATTTAATTTTTTGCCTCTCCAAAATCGTTTATTAAATACATGTCATATGTTGGCACTATTGTAATTTCTTGTGATAGAAAATAGTGAATAAGAAAGGAATCATTTCCATCCTTATGGTGTTTAAAATTTTTTGTGAAACAAGAACATAAAACATAAATAAATCAATAACGTGATTTCAAATTGTGACCAGTGCTATGAATGAAATTTGAAAAGACATGAGATAATGTGTAACAGGAATTAATCCGTGTGGAAAGTGTTTGGTAGCTCCTTTAGCTAGGAGGATTAAAAAAAAGTCCTTACAATTAGGTGAAATTAACCCAAGACCAAAATCATTAGAGTAAGGAGTCACAGTAAATCCAGAGGTAATGCCTTTAGGGAGAACAAATGGAAAGTTCCAAGGACCAAAGCAGAAATGAGGTTGGTATGTTCAAGGGAGAAAGATCAGTGTAGGTAGAATGGAAGCGATGGAGGTGTGGGACCAGGTGAACAGCGTGAGGTGAAGGCGTGGAAGCATATAGATTCAGGTCAAGCATGGCCTTTTAGGTCAGCTTCACATATCTAAAGCCTGTTTTAATTCACAGTGAGAACTTATTGTAGGTCTTTTTAAAAAAGTGTTAGGACAAATATTTAGTTTGATTAAAAGTTGGAAATCAAAAATAAAAATTTAACAGAACTATATTAAATATTATTTTTAAATACAAGTGCTTTCTTTTAACTCGGCACTTGGTAAGGATTTAAAAATATACTCTTAAATTGATAATGTGACAAATGTTTGGAGAGTAGGAATATTTTTCTAGCACTAAAATCATTTTCAATTAACGTATCATACTTTGTTGCAAGGTACAAGTTGCAAATCACAAAATTTTTCCCAAATATGAATAGTACCCTCTGCGGTGGTGAACCAGAAAGATACCATAATCTTTGAAATAAAAGAGTGCTTGAGAAATAAATATTTATAGTTCACTGTAGGAGGAAAAGGATGTTAGTAAGTCCAAAATATTCTAGAAAATATCCCCATAGAGGTAAGTCCAAAGTGATATCATGCCTACTTCCAGTAAGCAATGTAAGAGCCAAGAAATCACTGCTTTTGTTTAGCTGTGCTAGTCATTAGATGTCCTATTAAGTTTTACAGAACTTACCAAATTGTTTTCTGATGTAGGCTACCTATGCTTTCACATACTTTCTTTGGGAATTTGTTGAAGAGCAATAATGTTGATAAAAGAAGCTAATAAAATTACATTGAAAATATATTTTCAAACCTCTCTCTCTGTCTATTATGTTTTACTAAATTGGATGTGCAAAGATGACATGAGTTCATTTGTGGATATGTATATATCAGATATCATAAAAAAGAAAACATTCCTTTTTTATGCAATTAGCAATTGTCTATGTATGTGAATATTGTACTTTAAACAGCAATCATATTGAAAACTTCGTCTTTAGTTTCTATGACATTCTCTGACACAGTCTAACTGAATATGTTCCCTCACGGAAAATGTAAATCTCTTGATATAACCTGTCCATTGTCAAACCACCCCTCTGACCATATCTCAAGTAACTCATTTGCTCTTTCCTTACATTTCAGCAACATAGGCTTTTTTCTTTACTTTTCTTTTTTGTTATTGTTGTTTGTTTTTAAAGTCATACTCTCTCTTACTTTGTGATTATGTGTCATTTACTTAAATGTTACTTGATATTTGTCTTTCTCTCTATTCCCCACCTGAAAATACAAATGCACGAGACTTCAAAGTTTATATTACAGGTTCAGGAACAGTGTCTGGGTCATGTTAGATATTTGATACATTTTGCTGAATAAAAGGTAGTATGGGTGGAAATAGAGTTCCAATAATCCTGATTCTTTAAATCTTCTCTTTGCTAAAGAAAAGGGCCTGAGTGACCTTACTAGGATATATTTAGGTTCTACAAACTGATAGGTGCTTATTGCCTTCATGCAGACTGAAAATTACTAAACCTTTAAACCCAGAAAGCTGTTCAAGTCAGATAAAATACAGAGATGAATCTCTGAAATTAAACCATTTTATTTGGAAGGAAAAATTAAAATTCAGAGTATACATACAGACCAGATGGTCTTCACTATATTTCAAGAACAAAGAAAAAGTTAGAGGTTTTATTAAAAAGGGAAATGTTATGCATTGCTCTTTGAGAAAATTCACTGCCATTAGTAAGGTCTTGGGGAGCTGACAGATTTTGATTGGCAAGTGGGTGTAGTGGATAAAACACACTGCGCTGTTTCAGTAGCCATTGAATAAAACTGTTTTCAGGTTTTACCAGGCAGTTTCAGCAACTAGGTTTGTAGAGAATTATAGTCTTGGGACAATATTATGTGCCTTGTGTGCTTTTCCTCTATGGCTTCTAAACTCTGTTTTAGTTGAATATGACAAGAGTTACCCAATTAGTATAATCACCTTTCACAAAACAAGTTGACTAATGTCCAAATCTGTAAGAGATTCCAATAGCTATTTTAAGCATTGAGTATGCTCAAATACTAAATTAGATGTCATAAGACTTGTTCACCATTGGATAAATATATTGTTTCATTCTTTTTTTTTTGACAACTCTTCATCCTTATTGACAACAGATTGTTTTGGGAAATTGGTGAGAGCACACAGGATGAGCAGACTCACCAAACAGCCCTTGTTTACTTAAATGAAAATCTAAGCAATGTTTACTGAAAGCATAATTTATGTAAGTATACATTACAGGTCCATCTTTATTGTTACAATCAACTTCATTCACAAATCAAACACCAAAGAAATTGAGGAATCATGTTTCTGTGTGAATAATTCACATTGAAGGAGTCTATACCTTAATCATTATGTGTGTGGGTTTGGGAATCAGAACCTGAACTGAATCTTGGTTTTGTCACTTATTAGTTTGTGACCTTGGACAAGTTATTTACATTTCCCAGGGCACAATTTTCTTATCTGTGAATTGAGTGCAATATGGTGTTCACCAAAAGTCATTGTGAAGATTACAAGAGATAATGCCTATACAGTGTCTGGTGGAATATTTGGCACATAATAGGTGCTCAGTAATAAGTAGTGTTTATTTTTTAGTCATTGTCATGAGTTAGAAAAATTCTGACAATTTTAACTTTTTTTTTTTGAGTTGGAGTCTCACTGTGTCACCCAGATTGGAGTGCAGTGGCCGCTCCCGGCCACCACAGCCTCGACCTGCTGGGCTCTGGCGATCCTTCCACCTCAGCCTTCCAAGTAGCTGGAACTACAGGCGTGCACTACCACGCCTGACTAATTTTTTGATTTATTGTAGAGATGAGGTCTCGCCAAGTTGCCCAGGCGGGTCTTGAACCCGCGGGCTCAGGCAATCCACTCACCTCAGCCTCCCAAAGCGCGGGATTACAGGCTGAGTCACAGAACATGGCTAAAATTTCAACTTTTAAAGAGATTCATTTTAATAGAAAAATCATAAAAATAAAAATATTCTTTGTAATAAGTAAAAATATTAAAATCCAGAAATATTCTCTAAAAATGAGATCCATCAAAAGCATTAAATACCACTTCTCTCTAACAGAGTTTTGAGTATCTAAATTGGGATTTGTGCTAGGTAATAGTAGTTAGAATGACTCCACATTAACATATATTGTCAATATCAAAGACCTTGCCATTAAGAGAAAATCTTACACCAGGCAAAATTATCTCCAAATATTTGCCAACTAAGAAAGCTTTTTCATGTTCTCTACAATAAACACAATTAGAATACTTATATATTCATATTAATTGATTTAATAATACATGTAGGACATATAGTTTCAACATAAGTTTTAGAGTTAAAATAATCTTTTAATGTTAAAACATTATTAAAAATATTGCATTTCAATGATTTAGCTATTTATGAATATCCGTAAGACAACCTGTAGTTTAGACCCATAGTATAGGCATGAGTAGTTGAGCAGACAAAAATATTCAGTGGAAATATTTCATGGATGGTAATAAGATTGACAGGGCATTTGCAATATCCTTTTTTGTGATAGCAGGACACTTCACAGTGATCTTTACAATTAACTTAATTGACAAAGTCCCTGGAAATAAACACAGTGATACCACTTTATTAGGCTGTATAAATATAATTGTAGATTGTGCAGGAGCTTATTCATGGATCCTTTTGACTCATATAGACAACAAATAGCTCTTTGCTTTGCTTAGTTTATTAACTTTAAAACAAATGAGTCTTCAGGGCTTTCATCTCTATACAACTAGAATAAGCATTAAACAAACAGCTATACTGTTGACTCCATTAAGACCAAGAACAACGTGATCTAGTTTCAGGAGCTACTTTTGAACTCTGGCTGCAAACACTTCGTCATTTTTATACTGATCATCTTAGCAGAAAAATAAAATATAGCTCTCTAGGCAGAAATCCTCTTACAAAGTGCATGGACCTTGTGTACCCAGTGACAACACAGATGATAAATACAGAACAGGCCCAGGAGAAAAATTCCCCTGCATCCCTGTACCAGTGTATCCATTACACTGGCATATAAAAAAAGGCCATGGACTCTGGAAAATAAAATCTAAATGAACCATTCTTCATCTCACCATCCTTCATAGGTCATATGAATATTATTTCCCCAAGGAAATGGGGAGTTCTAAATGTACATTTAAAAATTCAATTTGAAGGACATTTGTTAAGTATGCACTATGAACTTTGCTAGGCATAGATTCATATGAAGATAAAGATCACATAGCCTTTAAACACGTGTTCAAAAAATTCTCAGGCTAGTAATAAGGTAAAACACATATATAGTTCATCATAAAAGATACAAACCTCAAACCTAATTTAGGACCAAAATGTGAATACCACTAGTCATCACTATATAGGTTCTCTCATCATGAAGAAATTGTATATATGTATAATATATATATAACAATTACATACATAAAATACACATTACACATACATATTTTTCTACTGAATATCCCCTGCTTAGTTTATTAATTTTAGAACAAGTATGTCTTCAGTGCTTTCATATCGCAATAACTTTCTCATCACTACATATCTGATACTTTTATTAAAAGATACATAAGGAAAGCTTTTGATAAATAGAAATATTAATGTGTAGCCTTTTAATTGGTGTGTTTACCACACACTGTACAATTTAAAATTTATAATCCTCAATATTCCTATAACTATTCATTGTCAATTTCTAAACTTATCATTTAGAAGACCAATTCCTCTTATATTGTTATATTTGGTCTAAATAGAACAAGTTTTTGTGTTTTCAGAGATAGCCATAAATGATTAATAAAGTGTAACACTTTCAGAGAAAAAAATAAGTTTATTTTCATAGTATGTACTATTCTGTTATGCCAAAAAACACATAGCCTTAACTTAGAAATACATTTTACATATAATGTGATATTTTAGTGAGAGTAATTATGTAGCTTTCAACCCTTTAGTTTCATCATATTCTCTTCACATTGCTGTCTCAAATCTATTATAAATTTGCGATTTCTTGAAATTTCAAGACTACAATTTCTGAATTTGAAAGATTCCTATCAAGGATTCTTGTTTGTCAGAAGTTGAAAGTGATTTAAAAAGCATCAATATCTTTGCAGATTGTATTTCACAAGTTAAAACTGAGAGGAAATAGAATAAGAGAGGGCTTGTTTGCTGGGGGGCTTCCCTGGAACACAACCATCTTAGTTTTATCATTAGTCTATCCTGCGACCTTAGGCAAATCATAATTTTCATCATGCTCAGTTTCTTTATTTGAACTTTCTCTAAGCAACATTTTACAACTTTTCTATAAGAATTCTGAACGACTTTGAAAAAAATATGTTAAGGAATATGCAATGTGCTCAAATCTTTCTTTGTGAAAACAATTCACCAAACATGTGCTACAAAATCCAAAGTTCCCAAAACACTCTCAGGGGGTCCCTGTGGTTAAGAAATGTTTATAATAGTGCCAAAACATTATTTCCCATCTCTACAGAGTTGATATATTCACCGATGGTGCAAAAGCAAAGATGGATATAATTGCTAGTGTCCTAGCATGAATTAAGTTGGTGAAACCTAGCCTAACTAGGAGTAATTGTGTCCTATAACAGTACATAACACAATAATAATAATGTTAAAAAAGAAACCAAATTTTATTTAAGAATACCTTGATGAAGAAGCAAAACATTTCATTTTTAGAAATCTCCATTTTTGAATATAGATCTTTTAAATATTTTATGTGAAGGAATGGGAAATGCAAATTAAACACTTCTGCAGTATATTCCACTTCAAATTATTGTCTCAAGCAAAAAGACTTTACATGGCTGTGAAAGATTAGAATTGAACTGTCCCTTTTTTTGAGAAAAGTTGTTTTTACTTGAAAGAACACTGATGAGCTATGGTGATTTAGATGTATTTGGTAGATCTCAAAAATTAGTGACAAAATTATTTGTCACCTCAACAAAAATGAGTCAGCATTCTCGACTATGATAAAATTCAAACTTTCAATTGAAAACTTGAATTTTGGAAAAATAGTACCTGTCTGTATAAGCCTGTCATCTGCTCAACAGGAAATACTTTTCCCATGAACTATGGCAATATTAACAAATAATATTTTTTAAAAATGTATACTGAAATATTTAAATATTGGTAGTTATGTATAACACAGTGAACTAGTATTTTTAAAATATCAGTAATTTTCATTTATTTCAAAATATATTGCTTAATTTTTTGAAGTTGTGTATACATGAGTAAAGAATATGCTTAAATGGAAAGATAAAATATTGAATCAATGTAGCAGAATACAATAGTTTATTAATGTGGTTTAAGATTCTATATTGCAATTTATATTTGAGAAACTACCACTTGTCTGTTTAGTGAACTGCCAAAAAAGAGTATTCCCAATTATCTGAAAAGTCTTTAAATTCATCTCTCATTTCCAAAAGAACATAAATATGAGGCCAGATTTTCTTTTTATGTTTTAAACAAAATATATATTATAGCAAATTTAATGCAGTAGCAGATATAAAAATCCAGTTGCCTTATAAGTCAAATATTTAGAATATTTGCAAAAATCATGTCACTACTAAATAATTTATGTGTTGGAAAATATGGTTATTTTATGAAAAAATAAAATTTTATAAAAAATGTAAGTTATTTTTATTAAAGTGTAAAAGATTTATTAATGTTTGTAAATGAATTTATTTAAAAGTTCTCAGTTTTAATCTATAATTCAGTAAATATTAAAGAAGTCAAGTAATGAAAAGCTTTTTCAGGATCCTCTATTATATTTAAAAGTGTGATAAGCTCTGGAAACCAAAATGTTTAAGATATACGTCTAAGAAACACAACTTTTCCTTTTGTCTTACTTCCCTTCCATGTGCTGTAATGCCATATTACTAGATAATATCTATAGCAAAAAGACTGAAGTGTCTACATTAAAGGAATACATTCCAAAATAATAAATAGTTATCTTAGTAATGTTAATGTTTCAGACTTTTTCTGATGTAGTTCTCTTTTTAATTTTTTTTTTTTTTTTGAGTTGGAATCTTACTCTGTCACCCAGACTGGAGTGCAGTGGCCACTCCCGGCCACCGCAGCCTCAACCTGCTGGGCTCCGGCGATCCTTCTGCCTCAGACTTCCAAGTAGCAGTAACTACAGGCGCACACTACCACACCCGGCTAATTTTTTTGATTTATTGTAGAGATGAGGTCTCACCTGTTGGTTTATTCAGGCTGTAATTTCCAGGGAATGTCCAAAGAACTGTAAGAACCTAGTTCCCTACTGCGGGTCTGTAGTTCTCTTTATAAATATGTAATTACTTTTAGGAAGCATAGAAGTCAACTCTTCAACCCTTTGTCAGTTAACGAGAATAATTTTAAAAAGATAAATTGAATATTATTCTTTAAAATGCAGAAATATATGAAATAATGGCAAAATTAGTTTAGGGAGGTAAAGCATTAATTTTATTAATATCAAATATATTAAAGACCTCAAATTTAAAGTTTTCTTTAATATTTTAACATAATATAAAATATAATTTTTAATAGCAAATAGGATAGTTACAGTTAAAAAATTCATATATATTACCAGAGGATTTATCTTTGAAAAAGCATAAAACTCTCAATGAAGACAAGGAAATATTTTAGGAAGATCCAATCTGCCTGTTGCATTTCTTATGTTGTATAACATATGAAAATACACATTTAATTTTGATGACAAATGAGAAGCAGTTCAATGTGTTAGCACCAACATTTACACACATACAGTATGTAATGTTGTTTAGGGCAGAATTTTAATTAACCCTTCATGAACTTAATAAGGATTATAATTTATGTTGGCATCAATATTCACTGTGAGGAATGTCATTAGTTTTGATTTGTTGCTTTCTATGCCTTTACCTATGAGCTCCTGTGCTCTCACTTGGAATCATACTAATTTATTGTGTTTATTTTTTCTAAACATTCAATTTAACATCTTTAAACATACTAAAATAGTGTGAGGGGCGGGGGTATAAGTAGTATTATTGTCGCCATTAATGAACTCCTATTAACATCCTTGTACTTTTTCTTACAGATTTTTATCCTTTTTTTTTCTTGTCCTGAATATTTAGATTTATCATAGCAGAAATACTTCAATTTCCTCAAAGATAACAAGATCTAGAAGTTACTCTGTGATTTTTCTCTTGCCACATCTTATATATCTCAGGTTGTCCTCATAAGTAGATTGTGAGCTTTTCTAAAGCACCGACTGTGACTACTGTTCTCATGTATTTCATCCAGGCCCTGGCACTGTGTAGTTTATTTAGATATTGAATGTTCTGTGAGGGTGCTCTGAAAGACTGTATGCTAAGCACCAAGTAAACAGAGATAAAAGACAAAAATATCTGCCCTTAGAAACTGATAGGCTAGTGAGTAATAGAAAAACCAACATGCAATTAAAATGAAGTGTGATCAATGATCTGATAAAAGTATAACACAATGATATGAAGAAAAGAGGTAATCCTCCAGATACAAAGCTTTATATTTTTTCAATTCCAATTGATTGAAAACATGTTTTCCAAGTAGAGAAAATACTTAAAAAGAGCTTTGTCAGTTTCAAACTTTTTGATAAAAACCAGTGACAGAAACAGGGAAATTTGGTCCCTAAAAGTCATCAGGAATTATGAGTGACAACGATAGATAGCAATATGAAAAACTGGGAGGATGGTATCACTAGCAAATTCAAAATTAGGTGTTGATTTATTCAGGCTGCAACTTCCGGGGAATGTCCAAAGAACTGTAAAGGCCAAATATTCTAGCAAGTGAAGAGAAGATACAGTAACTCTCTTAGGTGCAATGAGATACAAGTATGGAGCAGAAAAACCTAGTTCCCTAGTTTTATACAATGTATCTTTCATGCACATGTACTTGGTTCTTGGGGTAGGACCAAGAAGAAGAGAAATCACCAAATAATCAATAGCCCTGGCTTCCAATATGGAACAAAGATAAATGCACCAACATGGACCGTAGAAGTAAATATTTTTAAATTAGTGTACACCAGCTGTCTAGATGATAATGAGGGGTTTGCTAGATAGAACATTTAGAGGTGCACCTTCTGGGAATAGACAACTTTCAGTAGCCTAAAATTAAATGGGAAACAAAATTACCTATATTTATATGTGTGTGTGATGAAATTAGCATCACAGTAGAATACAGAATTTTCAAACTTGGGAGTTTTTGTAGGTTTTCTAACTCAAGCTCCTTGATTGATTGACAGATGAGAAATCTAAGACCCAAAGACATAAAATGACTTACCTAAGAAAGTTGAGTTAATAAATAGGAGTCATGGGAAAAATTATTCACATTTCTCATTGCCAGTCTTGAGTTTTTTCTATTATTTTCCTCTTTTACTTCCTCTGCTGATGAATTCACAAATATGAAATTTTTCATGAATAACTATTCAATATTATGCACCTCCAAAGTCTTTTCATAGGTTATGAAAACTCATAACTTACAACTTATAAAATAAAATATTCATAAAATATTAAGACTGCAGACTCAATGTTTAAAAATATACTGTACTCTAGAGTCATATAACACAGTCATAACGATTTTGAATTGCACTACACAGTGACCACTATTAGCTCCAATTTATAAAAAGGATTTGACTCTTCCCAAGGCAATGAGAATAAATCCCCACACAATTTCTTAATCTATCTTGTTCCAGAAGTTTTAAGTTGTGGATTAGTCAATGAAATGTGCTTTCTTTTTAAATTTCTTTTTGCAGCATTGTGTGATGTGAACTGAAATGAATTGAAACAAATAGACTTAATTTGCCAGGGATAACATGTCATTAAGTGACTGAGAGCTTGTCTTATACCTCACAAAAGGTAGGTAGGCAAAATAAAGACTTAGGGCAAATAACTTAAGTGTCATAAGGCATTTTTGTCTTCCTGAGCTCTTTAGGTATAATAGCTTTCAGTTGATTTGCTTGTTGTAGATAGACTGCCAATACCCTCTATGGGTATTGCTCATAATGGCATAGGCATACATTATCAAAGGGGTTACATTTTAATATATGAATGCTTTGGTTAAATAAAACATCTTAATTTCCAGATAACAATAGTCTCAGTGGATGCCTGAATTTATCTAATTGTATCTAAATTATCTTAAAAAACTGCATACATAGACAAAAAATTGACTTTAGTAATAATTCCAAATACAAATATTATTTTTAAACACTATATGTTTAATTTCTTTTTAAGAAATACATATGATTTGCCAACGAAAGGGACATCTGTGACACAGTAGTGTACTACTTTAATTGCCAGAGACTAATGAGAAAAGTAGTAGGTAGATGTACTACATCAGTGATGATTATTTTGGACTAGAAAATGGTTCAGAATAATAAATTATTCAAATAATTGTGGCATATATTGGTATAGAAATACTAAACTTTATAGAGATATTGCCAGCAGTGGTTACTGTCATACTCATATTGAAAAAGCCATTTCATTTAGACAAAACAGCATAGTCTGTCACATGAAATAGATAAAAACAATTAAATGTTAATTTTCATTTAATTTACTTGTATTTTACATTTCTTGAAGAATACGTCAGAATATGTACATTTGTTAAATATTTGTCACAACATGTAGTTTATAAGCACTTTTAGGTTTGCTCCATGAGCAAGGATGTTATAACAAAAACAATTCAATACCAGCGAGAATGTGAAAAAAGGAACACTTCTACACTGCTGGTGGGAGTGCAAACTAGTTCAATCTCTTTAGAAGACAGTGTGGTGATCTCTGAAAGAACTAGAAATTGATCTTCCACATGACCCAGCAATACCCCTATTGGGAATATACCCGGAAGAACACAAGTCATTCTACCAAAAAGATGCTTGCATATGTATGTTTGTTGTAGCTCTATTCACAATAGCAAAAACATGGACCAAATATGCTGCCCATAGAATCTGGACCCAACATAGGTTCACCTAGATTTATTAGACAATTGCTAATTAAACTAAGAGAGGACACAGACAGCCATAATTATAGTACAAGATGTTAATATCCTGTTAACAGTCTTAGACAGACCATTGAGGCAAAAAACTAACAAGGAAATCTGGAACTTTAACTTGACAGTTGACCAACTGGATCTAATAGACATCTATAGAACACTTGACCAAACAACCACAGAATATGCTTCATCTCATTAGCAAATGGGACATACCCCAAGATCGACCACATACTAAGACATAAATCAAGTGTAAACAAATTTCAAAATGTTGAAATTATACCAGGCATTTTCTCAGACCACAGTGGAATAAAAATAAATATCATCACCAACAAGAACACCCCCCCCAAACACACAAACACATAGAAATTAAACAACATGTATTCTAATTTAAAAATGTGGTCATACATACACAATGGTATATTATGCAGCCATAAAGAAGAAAAAAATATAGACTTTGCAGCAACTTGGATGGATTTAGTTTCTACCATACTTCAGTCATCTATCACAGAAAAAAAGAACAGAACCATATGTTCTCACTCATAAGCAGACCTTGAACATTTATCATAATACTATAAGAAAGGGATTGGCAGTATTGGCAAACTGCAAGGGGAGGGGGGATGGGATTGGCAGTTGAGGGAAACTGCCAGGGGAGGGAGGGGCACACCTCATCAACAAGGATACTTGCATAATTACCATTTGTATATCTAACCCTGAATTGTACCCCACATCTTCAAAATTTTTAAAAAATGGAAAAAAATAATATAAATTAAAAAAACTAAATGTCCATGTAAATATTTTATTAAGTGTATGCAACCTTCACATTTTGAGAAACAAATATAGGTTCATCTTTCAATACACTTGAAGATATGCTAAATGATGTTGTTAATTATTTATAAATTTTCAGATTCAAATAGAAATATTTTTAGTGTTATTTAGTTGGACATGGTGTCTCACGCCTGTAATCCCAGCACTTTGGGAGGCAGAGGCAAGAGAATTGCCTGAGCCTAGATATTCAAGACCAGCCTGGGCAACGTGGCAAGATCTCACCTCTATAATAAATAAAAAAATTTGCCAAGCATGGTGGAGGGCACCTGTGGTTCCAGTTACTTGGAAGGCTGAAGTGGAAGGAGCTACTGAGCCCAGCAGATTGAGGCTGTGGTGGCCATGAGTGCCATTGTACTCCAGCCTGGGCAACAGAGTGAGTCTCTGACAAAAAAACAACAAAAAAAGAAATATTGTTAGTGTTATTCAATTAGATACTATTTGTCATAATATAGAGTACCTCATTTAATATTAATAAAATATTTTGTAGGAATAAAAACTGAGTTTCAACAACTTATCTTCAACCTCTATCAAAATAAATTTTATTCATTATTTCCATTGTATTACTGTTAAATTGTTTATACTTATTGACTTTGTAATTACTCTATTTGGTTATGATTACTTTATTTGGTTATGATTAACTGTTCTTTTAGTATAGTGCTGAATTCAGTTGCTATTTTTTCCTACCATCATTTGCCTGCATACTTATTGTATTATATTGCAAAGCTTTGCTATTTGGAATATATGATCATAAAACTAATTGAAAAATGTTTTATCTTTTTGTGTTACCGAAATGCCAGGAGTTGGTAGAGGTCCTTGTTGTTCACCACATAGAAAGTCAATCACGGAGACAAGGAGTACAACCAGGAAAGACACTCGAGTTGGAGTCTTACTCCCTAGCCCAGGCTGGAGGGTAGTGGCACGCTCCCGCAACTGGAGCCTTGATCTGCTGGGCTCAAGCAATCCTTCCACCTCATCCAAATAGCCACAACTACAGACTAGTGCTACCATGCCCAGCTAATTTTTTGATTTATTGTAGAGATGAGGTCTCACCATATTGTCTAAACTGGTCTCGAACCAGAGGGCTCAGGCAATCCTCTCGCCTTGGCTTCTCAAAGTGCTGGGATTCGAAGCTTGAGCCACTGTGCCCAACCGGGAAGATGCCTTCTAAATTGGGTATCAACCAAGGAGAAAAAGGGATCAGTCTTAAATTCATCTCCCAGGCCAGCTGAACATGTTGGTTTATATGTTGGGCAAATGAACATAAAATAGCAGTTAGGGTGGGATAGGGAAGCAATTATGCTGAGTGAAGGGTCTGGCATCTCATTGTCTGGATGCAATGTTTTGGAGGGGTTCAGTCCCTTGCTTGAGAGTCAGTCTCCTGAGAGAGAAATTCAGATAAAAAAATTTAACTAAAAACTAAATGTCTGGGTAAATATTAGGTTTATGCAACCTTCACATTTTGAGTAACAAATATATGTTCATCTTTAAATACATTTGAAGACAAGCTCAATGATATTGGTAAACATAAAGTTTCAAAACTGAGAGGATTTATTTCTATGTTTATTCAAATTACCCAGTAAATATAAATTCTGTGGAAAAATTGGGCTGGTTCTATTTGTTTATGATGGAGTAGATTACTTAACATGGGAATGATTAGCACCCTGAAAGGCTGAGAGAATTTTCATGATGCCATTTTTAGATATACTTATTTAACATAATAAACGTAACAATATTTTATTTATTTTATGTATGTACTTTGAGGATTCTGTTTTTCCTTGAATTGAGTAATTTCTCAAGTATTTTAATCACGTTTTTAAAAAAGGTCATTAAATTTTCAATACGAATATATTGCTATATGTCTCCTATCATTTATATTTTACTTTTTGTTTATTGATTAAATGTATTTCTGTTGTAGTGCTTATTAATTAATTCACATCTTTATAAATACAAGATTTTTTCTTGCTTCTATTTTCTTGTTTCTATTAAAATTTTTTATTAGACTTATTCTATAAATTTCTCAGTTATATTTAACCTTTTGTTGAAAAAATACCTATCTAATGTGGTTCAAAGAGAAAATTAAAAATCCCATAGAATTTACATGTATTTAATTTTTAATTTTTATTTTTTATTTGAATGTTGTTTTGATTCAGTATTCTACTTTTTCATTTCCTTTGTAAATGATATTTTATATGGTAATTTACTAAATTTACTTCCATTACTATTATTTCAACTTACTATGTTATTTATAGAAAATATAGACTAACTTCCAATATGTATAATTTAATAAAGTTTTCTTTAAAATTATCATATATTGGTATACATTCAAAACAATTTTCCTGGTTCATAAAAAACAGAAAAGAAAGCATATAATCTGCTTATAACAGATTTTAAGAGTTCTAACTCTTTTTTTTGAGTTGGAGTCTCATTCTGCCGCCCAGACTGGAGTGCAGTGACTGCTCCCGGCCACCGCAGCCTCGACCTGCTGGGCTCCGGCGATCCTTCCACCTCAGCCTTCCGAGTAGCCCGAATTACAGGCATGTGCTACCACGCCAGACTGATTTTTTGATTTATTGTAGAGATGAGGTCTCGCTGCCCAGGCGGGTCTCGAACCGCGGGCTCAGGCAATCAATCCACTCACCTCAGCCTCCCAAAGGCGCGGGATTACAGGCTGAGCCACCAAGCCCGGCGAGCTCTAACTTTTAAATACATCTTAATGATTTTATTGTTTATGTCCTTGTTTTCTTTCCTTTTATCTTTTTCTTCAAGTCTGAAAGTAAATATTTCAAATTTATTTGATAGTATAATATTACTTATAGTGCTACATTATTAAGTGTTGATGTTTAAAGTAAGTGATCTTTCTAAAATAAAAGAAAAAAATGAATTATTTTTTATTCACTCTAAAATATATGAGCTAAATATTTAGTAATTTGTTTATTGAAAATATTGTTTGTAATAAATATGCTTTATTTATGTATAATAAATTCTACCTTCTAAATATATTTATAATACTTTTTTGTAGACTACATATAAAATTTTTTAGGTTTTCTTTAAATTCTGAGAAATTATTTGTTTGTTTTTTTATTTTTAATAAATATTCAATGCAACAAACATGAAAGACATAAATAAGAACAAAGGAGTATTAACTTCCTTATGTTTTTATTCCCCTAGAATGATGGCTTACAGAAATTCATAAATTCATAAAGGTAGCATATCTGTAAGTAGAAAACTGTATGTAGAAAAACAGGTAAAAATAGAATGCAGACTAAAGGAAAGTCAAATATGACTTGTGCTTGCCATTCTGGCCTCTACAGTATTGTACTGAGCCTTCGATTTGGCTCTATGATGTCTGAAAGCTAGTATAAAAAAGAGAAAACTTTTAGTTATCAAATGCATGTGTCTATGAGGTAAACACGTGAGTCAACAGTTAAAAAACTAAAAATCTGCTTGCTCAGGAAAATTAAAACTGTCCTGTGTACTTATACCAGAAGGTAATTAATTTCAGGGTGCCCTAATTGGGGGGCATTGAATAGGAATGAGTGATTAATGAGAAATATTATCAACTTTATGGTGCATTTTACAGGACTCTTTTTTATAACCTACTTCAATTTACTCAATGACCTGAAATCAAAGAACAAGTCAAGAAAGGTAGCTTTGTGGGAAGCCAATAAAACATAACCAGAAGTGAGGGTAAGGGTCCAGTAGAGAGCTACAGTCAGAAAAGCTGTCTGAGGTTTAAAAACAAACACATGAACAAACAACAACTCCAAAACAACCCACTGACCTCCTTCTGTAAAACTGAGAGAATTTGACTGCCTAGGGATCAATCAAGCTAGGACTCCAAACCCACCTTCCCTAGCCTCTTCCTTCAGGTAACAATATTATCTGAATCTCTCCAAGACAATTTCAGATCCTTCCAGGAAGGAATCAATGATTCTTGGCCCTGGTCTTAAGGTAGGTAGCCCATGCCTGTAATCCCAGCACCTTGGGATTGCCTGAGCCTGAGGGTTCCAGACCAACCCAGGCAACTTGGCCAGGCCTCATTTGTACCATAAATAAAAAAATAGCAGGGCATGGTAGCGCGCACCTGTATTTCCGGCTACTTGGAAGGCTGAGGCAGAAGGATCTTGACGCCCAGAAGGTTGACTCTGGGGTAGCCCTGAGTGTGCCACTGCACTCCAGCCTGGACAACAGAGTGAAACTCCAACTCAAAAATAAATAAATAAATAGATAAGTTAGGTGTGGTGGTATGTACCTGCAGTCCCTGCTACTTGGAAAGCTGAGCCCAGGAGGTCAAGGTTGCATTGAGCCATCATCATCCCACTACACTTCAGCATAGGCGACAGAGTGAGAAGCTGACTCAAAAAAAAAAAAGATTATTGATGCAAATGACCTCAGTGCATGTGATCTACCCCAACTTTGGAAAGCTTATTGATAAAACACTCAGAGAAGGAAGTTTAGGGATCACACTGGAACAAGATAGATCAGGGAGGGCTTGCACCTTGCCTGAGTGTAATGAAGAATCAGTTTATATTTAAATTTGTGATTGCTACAGTATTTTGCTTTCTTTCTAAAGTTGACATCCTCCTAAAATGTTTTGTATCAGACTAATTTTCAAGTGGACACATTTCCTAAAATGTAGAAAGTTCCTCCTGACAGAATTTCTACCCAGGACCTTATGTATAGTTTTGCAGAAGGGAGAACTGTCAGCATTATGAGCAGTGTGCCCAAAGTTCCCTAAGAAAAAACGGTGGTTCTGATATACATGAGCATGATTGTTGTTTTGGAGTGGTCAAATGGAGGTCAAATATTAGGCAGGTGTCTGTGTGTGCAAAGCCCACAATAAGGAATAAAGTCTGGCACAATGATTTTGTGGTTCATTGTATTTATTTTTTATTCCAACTTTTAAAACTCTATTCAATAAACCTATGAATACTTAAAAGGTATCATTTCCCACTTTATCACTGATATTGAATTTTTCTTTATAAACTTGCTTGAATTCTAACATGTGCTCATTTAACTTTTATGTATTTTTTTATTTTTGGAAATTTATACATTTAATTGTTGAATTCTAGATATCAGACTATTTCTTGCTATGATGCTTTTATCAGATTTCATTAAAATCATAAAGTTATTCACATTTTTCTTATAATTGCCAACTAATTCATGACTTCAAATTAGGAGTCTGTAAAGAAAAAAAGTATTTACTTTTTAAAAATTAGATAAATAAGTAATTTAGGCAAATATAGGATGTATAAGTAAAAATATAACCAATTATTACAGGAATGTGAAAAAATATCAGAAACTTGAAGAATTCTCTTCCTCATTTTCTAACATGATATTTTATTTTTAGCCTTCCAAGCAAAATACTGCATTATTTTTCTTATCTACTTTGTCTTGAAATAAAACACATATGTTGAGAAATGTACATCTCAAGACATTATATAATAAAATAAATAGCAATGTAACCATGTTTGTTGCCCTGTTAGTCTATTCTATGTTTACACATTTCTCACTCAAGATAACTTTTGACTTTATGGTAACATTTTTCTTGCATTTTTCTTTCTCACTTTTTTTTTTTATTTTTAGCAACTGAACATATGAAGTGGAACCCACAAAACCTGGAATTTATTTATAGAAGATGTGTATTTACTCTTACATGTTTA
Organism: Carlito syrichta; assembly: GCF_000164805.1. Lineage (NCBI taxonomy): Eukaryota > Metazoa > Chordata > Mammalia > Primates > Tarsiidae > Carlito > Carlito syrichta. The sequence continues at coordinate 104,036 of NW_007252328.1, forward strand.
ACTTCAGTCACCTTCAAAGTGATCTCTGTTTGAGGCAATACACCTATTGAGATGCTTTTTCCACTACTCAAGACATTTTTGAAATTGTCCATTTTGAAGCCTTCTAGTGCTTCTGCTATTTTTTGTTTCACCTCTTCCACATCTGCAAAATGTTTCCCTTTGAGGACTTTTTTCAACCACGGAAACAAACAAAAAATTTGCTCAGGGTGAGATTGGGAGAATAGGGAGAGCGGGACACAGGGGCCATGCCGTTTTTGATCAAAAGGTGCTGGACACTTCCCACAGTGTGGGCAGGTTCGCTCTAAATCATTCATCATGAAATGGGCAAATGTATTGAAAGATTCTTCAAAAACAAATTAACTGAAACTGAAAGCAGCCTCTCACAACAATGCTAGCTGGTCCACTGATGCCAATGGGTTCCTAGAACACTTACTTAGTAGGGTAAGTCTGTTCTATAAGGGGCCCACCCCTCAAAATACAATTCCCTTTTGAGGGGGAATCCTCCCGTAGATATCCATAAGTATTATATTTTAGTTATATAGTTTGATTTTTAATGAGTAGAACATTTTATACATTTACAGAAATATTTGTGTATGTATTATGTGCATATTATATAATGAATCAGCTGTATAATTTTTATGTATATATAACTTTGCTCATAACTTTTTATAGTACAGTGGTGTACTACATATATTCCCAATGCTATGTGACAATACATAACAGTGTAATTGCTAGCTCATATGGTATGCAAACCTTCACATTTAATGTAGGATGCCTAACTAGTTTCAAAAATATGTACCAGTCGTATTTCCATCAATAGAATATAAAATTTCCTGTTGTTTCAGATACTCGTCAAACATTGATACTGTCAGGTTTTAATTATGACTGTTCTGGTGGATGTGTAGTAGTATTCCATTGCATATGTGTGTGTTTTTCAAAATAGATCATAAATTGTTTTAATTGTATAAGAATACTACATACAGATACTAATTGAAAATATAAATTGTTCATTAATACAACTTTACATAATTATAGTTATTTCATTTAAACACAGAAATCTAATATTTATTTTCTTATAAGCAAACATATCAATCAGCAATGGGTTGTGTTTATTGGTTAGTGCTATGCATAACAAAACTCATTCCTGAGTTCATTAACTGGGGAAAACGATTACTATTTCCTAACATAATTAGAATGGTTGTACATGCCTTTGAAGAATATATATTTTAGATAACCACTTTCAAGATGTTGTAGAATTCTACCATGTCAACATTATCATATATAGTTTCCACTAGTGTAATATGAACAGAGTTATATTTACAGGTCTTAATTATTATTAGTAAAATTGAGAAAGTAAACCAGACAGAACTATTTAAGATACTTTTGTAGAGTTCAAAATTATAGAACAGTTGTGTTTCAATCTGAAACTAAAATTATTGGAATGTAGTTCAGATCACTTTTGCTTTCAGAAACTAATTTGGGTAGAATGAAATTTGGCTAGTCTAAATTTTTTTTGTCAAATTTATTTTTCAAAGATACATTTTTGCTAGGATTGAACTAATCAAACAAATATTTGGTTGACTACTCATAGAAGCCCTTTCAAAAAATATGCAATGTGTTTAGATGTCTTATAACATCAACCAAAACAAAGAACTAAACCTTGGTGTGCGGATGCCTTCAGTGGCGCTACTAAACTTTGGCGAAAACAAAAGTCCTTTTCTTTCACTACTTCAAAAAAGCAAAATTGGTATTGTGACATATCTCTTTTATGTATAGAAAAGATTCTCATGGTGCTCTAGTCTATGCTGCTATAATAATATATAAATAATTTATTTAACAAAAAATTGCAGAAATTTATTTTTTCACAGTGCTAGTGGCTGGAAAGTTCAAAGTCAAGGAGATAGCAGGTTTAGTTGTCTGGTGAGGACAGTTTTTCTGTGTTTTCATGTGGGAGGAAAATGGAAAAGCAGGCTAGCAAGATAACTGAAAGCTCTATGAAATCTCTTTCATAAGGGCCTTCATCCCATTAATAAGGGAACATGGCATAATGGCCTTTAAAGTTCACACCTCTTAGTGCTGTCAATTTAGCAACACCTGAATTTTTGGAGGCAATACATTCAAACCACAGCACATGTTGTATATGTATTTGATCAAGGAGAACATCAAACATTCTGTGATTTAATGAATTAAGAAAAAAAAAGACACCAGCTATTCATAACTTTTTATAGTAGAGTGGTGTACTGCACAGATTTTTTTTTCCCTTCAAGAAGGATGACTCATTGTCCCAGGGACTAGGAATATTAATGGCGGAAAGCTCTCTGCTATGTTCTTTCTCTGCAGTTGGCCTTGTGATATACTAAAGTGGATATATGGTGTAAGGTTGGAAAACTCAGCATGTGACATTCTGTGAAAGGGCTTGAATGCTGGATTTATAAAATCAATAAGAGACTCTTTGATAAGAGAGGAACAAACATCACTGAGAAAATCAGTAGTGTCTATGCTTGAAGTTCAGAGCTGATGGTAACAGTTGTAGTAACTGGGCTTCCAGCTATGAGTGAAGATGATAGGAATTAGAAGTAACAGTGGCTTTTTCAATTTACCTCTGCATCATTTAGAAAAGTTTCCGTTTTTCACAGAGTACTTTCTTACTTCCTGGTGCAATTTTTTAAAGCCCATCTTATACTTCTTTTGCCCCAACTCAGTAATCTGTCATTTCTCTCAAAAGCTCCAAATTAATTTCCCCAGGCCTCATGTTGAAATTTGATCCCCAAGTTGGAGATGGAGTTCAATGAGAGGTGTTTGGTTCATGGAGGCTGATATTTTATGAAATGACTTGATTTCAAACTCGTGTTTTGATGCCATTTTTGCAATAGTGAGTGAGTTCTTACTCTACTCCTTCCCATCAGAGCTGCTTACTCTTACAAAGAGCCTGGATTCCTCCTCCTCTCTCTCGCATGCACTCTTGCCATATGTTCTCTGCAAACTGGCTCCCCTTTGCCTTCTGCCATGACTCAAGGCACCATGAGATCCTCATCAGAGGCAGAGCAGATGTTGGCATCATGGTTCTTGTACAGTCTGCAGAACCATGAGCTAAATAAATGTCTTTTCTTTAAGGAGCAAGAACTAAATGAACCTCTTTTCTTTACAAATCACCCAGCCTCAGATATTCCTTTAGAGCAATACCACCAGACTAAGACATTCTTTTTCCTGTCAGTGTGTCAAGTTGCATTTAGAAGCCAATATTTGAATGATAGTTGCAGTCATTGTTTTGGTGCTGTCACTGTTCTCAGACCCTCTTAGAACTAGTGAGATACAAACACACACATACATTCACATACATGTGTTTATATGTAAACTCATGTGTTAACATCTGTATTCATATGTCAATTGATATATATTGCACAACAAACTCACACTGATTTCTCTAATTCTGATGCATCATTACAAAGTTTTTTCTGTTCTTGCTTTCCATACATGTAACCTCTTTCTGCCAGAGTCCAGCTCCAGGAGAGAGTCAGGGCTTGAGACAGGGGAATCGGGAAGCGGCGAAAAAGAAAAGACGAACATGACAGGATCCTTCTTCCTGGGGAGAGTTCAAGACTCTGCCAGTTTTTATTGAACTCATAGAAGCTTATATAGTTTTTTACTGACCCCCCCTACCCACAAAATGTTACACATTAAATGTTTACATCATGTTTTTTCTTTTGTTTATGGGGAAGTTGACCTTTACAAGTTTCATTTTGTTCCTTCCTGCTACCAGTGGTGTAACAAAATACCAGCTGCCAATTTATCAGCCACATCCTGTGACCTTTAGGCCAACTGAATCTCTTCCCTTCACTATTCTATTTCTTTTCTTTTACTAATCTATTTTCTTAATTCTACCCATTTTACATTTTATATTTCTAAACAAAACTTATGTCTAAATCTACCCTTATATATGAAATTAATCTTACTTCTAATCCTAAATGTATTTAATTTTAAACCTACATTAAGTGTATATAATTTTAAGTTTACCTTAAAACTTAATTATTTCCTATTCCTTCTATTTAACTAATACCTACATCTATAATAAACATTTATCTTTTAATTATAACTGCTATTTATCTAATCCTTACTTTAATTTTAACCCTCTTCCTAATTAAACTATAATATTTCTTAAATCAAAAGGCATGTCTGTGACTTGTTTTTCCCAAAAACACCTGTTTGTGGAGATACTCTGTCTCAGTTTCCCACTTCCTCATCAATCACAACTGTCAATGTTGTTACTTATAAAGGATATGAGGAAGTACTTGTTTTTCCTTTTTAGCTAAAGGTTTCAAAATTTGCATTCCCTTGTCCCTTCAGGGGAGAAATTTTTTGCTGTTGAGCCCTTTTTACATTTTTATACGTAGGTTTATTGCTAATTCCACATCCTTGCACATTCTAAGGGGCACCCTTTTTGCTGCAATCTCACCTCCATTATGCCTATGTATAATTTTTGCTGTCAAATGCCATCATCCATTTGCGCATCTATTATCTCAACTAAAGAGGGAATATTCTCAAGCCTATGCACGCAATCCTTCCAAGTTAGGGAAGGTCCATCAACAGGATCCATGGGGCTTTGCCTCCGTCATGGCCGCATTTTACTGTGGCCTTGCTCCCAGCCAGCGTTTTTCCTGTTTTCAGGTTCCTTTTACCTTACTTTTACTAGTGATTGTGGCTCCCGGCATCTTTCTATTATGATAAAACACCTGGTTTACATTAATGTTTATATATATTTTCAATCCAGCTCTATTCAGTCTCCCTTTGCTGCTGTTGCTCCTTCCTCCTGTCCTCCATAGACCTTTATCAAATCACTCGTCTCCACTGTTCCACAACAGGCCACCACCTCAATCTTTCAACATGGTTTATGCATGCCCACCTGACTTTTAAATGGATACCATTTTACTTTGCACTATGATGCCTTCCCTTGGGAATGCTCTGTTCACTCCTTCTGGACTCCAACATTCCTGGTTCCCATCCTCCTCTCTCCTTGTGGATTCTTTTCCTCCCACTGCTTGGGCACTAACTTTCTGTGCAGGACTGCTTTCCAATGAGCTATCCCTCTCACCCCATTTGTGTGCCAACACTTAGTGGTGGGTGGATCCACTTACCTCCAGTTCTGTGCTCCAGGCCAGTCTACAAAAGCACTTCTCTCAACATGCTTGGAGTTTTGTACTTAATGGTAGATCAACCTGCTTGAATTTCAGCACCCTGTGAGAGAACCCTGTCTCACATGGACATTTTCGTTATTTCACTTGAATATCAAAAAAACTGCATTGATCTGCCTTGTAACACCGAGTCCTTTTCATCCCCTGGAGACTGGAAATCCTATAACTGGTTATACTGACCCCATCTCTGCAAAGGCACTTCTGCTCAGAATGTTATATAGTCTGTGCTGGGCTACTCACTTGTGTGGATGCCCTTTTTACCTAACGAGCTTCAGCATCCTATTCTGGACTTCTATATGATGCCCGTGAATTTATTGCCCAACATGTGATCTAGCACTTTGCACTTGACCACTCACCCTGCATAGTCATCCTTCTCACCTAACTCGGTTTTCAACACCCTGATTACATCACTAACACCCGACAGTCACACACACACACACACACACACACACACACACACACACACACACACACACACACACACACACACACACTCCTGCAGGCACCATCTTCTGTTCCACCTAATGGCTTCTAGATAGATTTATTCAGGAAGAGAAAGCTAAGAGGAGGGAAAAGTGGAAGAGGAAAAAAAAAAAAGGAAGAAGAGATAAGGAAGAAAGGTTTGGAAGCATGAATGTTCCTGCTTACACATTCTTTAATGTTTTGTTCATGATTTGAGGTAAGATCAAGTATCAAGTTTTGTTTTTAATTTTATATGTCTATGCTATTGTTTCAAACTCATTTATACAAAATTTCATACTTTATTCTCTACTTTCAGTATGTTTTTTCCTTTTTTGTTCTAAAAATATTAAATTAATTTTCTATAAAATATTGGATATTTCAGTACTCTGTTTTACTTATCTATTTCTCTTCATTACTGTAGTTTTATTATAATTTTTGATGTTTAGCAGAGAAATTACTCCAATTTTGTTCTTTTTATTAAATCTTGGCACTTGTTGGTCCTTTGCATTGAAAATGTCCTATACACCTTATAATTAGTTACCAAGAATAACCTCCAATATCCGTATCTTTCCACAGAACAGATCTGGAATATTGAATTTTGTCCAGTATCTTTATTTCTGAAAATGTCATTTTATATTTATTTTTAAAGATATTATTTGGATGTAGAAACCAGTTTGATAGTCACTCTCGTTCATCATTTAAAGGTATGACTGTATTTCCATTTGTTTTGGCTGAGAAATGTGTCAGCCAAAATTAGCTAGACAGAATGAACTATATTAGTCAGATTATGCTCAATTATAAAAAAAAATCTCCGTGCTCAATGTTAACAAAGTTTCTCACTCACAGTACACGTATCTTTTTGCTCCATACCACTCTCAATCAAGAATATAAGCTGAGCCTTCAGACTCTTAAATGACCCTGACAACTGTGACAAAAAAAAGAAAGTGTGTGTGTGTGTGTGTGTGTGTGTTTTATAGAAGTCCTTCATTGTCTTTTTTTTCATTTCTTTTATTTTAAAGATGTGGGGTACAATTCAGGGTTAAGTATACAAATGTTCATTATGCAGGTACCCTTGTTGATGAGGTGTGCTCCTCCCTCCTGCCAGAAGCCGCAACCCCTAAAGAGGTAAAATGGAGGTTATCCAAAAATGGGAAAAACGCTGACTGAGAGCAGAGCCCCAGTGGGAAGCGGCCATGCTGGAGGCAGAGCCCCATGGATCCTATTGAAGAACTCCTTTTGGCCTTAAAGGAATGCATGCTTAGGCTTGAAAAACACTTCCCTTGATAAGTAAAACAATTAGCTAGAATGTGCAAGGATGTGGACTTGGCAGTAAACTTATGTATAGAAACGTAAAAAGGGCTCAACAGCAAAAATTTCCCCCCTGAAGGGACAAGGGAATGCAAATTTTGAAACCTTTAGCTAAAAAGGAAAAATAAGTACTTCCTCGTATCCTTTATAAGTAACAACATTGACAGTTGTGATTGATGAGAAAGTGAGAAACTGAGACAGAGTATCTCCAAAAACAGGTGTTTTCAGGAAAAACAAGTCACAGACATGCCTTTTGATTTAAGAAATATTATAGTTTAATTAGAAAGAGGATTAAAATTAAAGTAAGGATTAGAATTAAATAAATAGTAGTTATAATTAAAAGATAAATGCTTATTATAGATGTAGGTATTAGTTAAATATAAGTAATAGAAGGAATAGGAAATAATTAAGTTTTAAGGTAAACTTAAATTATACACACTTAATGTAGGTTTAAAAATTAAATACATCTAGGATTAGAAGTAAGATTAATTTCATATATAAGTGTAGATTTAGACTTAAGTTTTGTTTAGAAATATAAAATGTAAAATAGGTGCTAAGAAAATAGCAAGTAATCCCGCGCCTTTGGGAGGCTGAGGTGAGCGGATTGCCTGAGCCCACGGGTTTGAGACCTGCCTGGGCAGTGAGACCTCATCTCTACAATAAATCAAAAAATCAGCCAGGCATGGTAGCACACTCCTGTAGTTCCGGCTACTTGGAAGGCTGAGGCGGAAGGATAGCCGGAGCCCAGCAGGTCGAGGCTGCGGTGGCCAGGAGCGGCCACTGCACTCCAGTCTGGGCAACTGAGTGAGACTCCAACTCAAAAAAAAAAAAAAAAAAAAAAAAGCAAGTAATATAGATAAGGCAATTAGAATTAAGAAAGTTACATTTTTAAATTAATTAATATAGAGTGTTAAGAATTCATAGTGAGTAAGATAAGGGTGGTTATATAAAAGAAAAAACAAGTCAATATATTGCTGCTAAAAGTGTATTAAGAAAATAGATTAGTAAAGGAAAAGAAATAGAATAGTGAGGGGAAGAGATTCAGTTGGCCTAGAGGTCACAGGTTGTGACTGATAAATTTTTGGCAGCTGGTGTTTTGTTACATAAATAATGCCACCGGTAGCAGGAAGGAACAAAAAGAAACTTGTAAAGGTCAACTTCCCCATAAACAAAAGGAAAAAACATGATGTAAACTTTTAATATGTAACGTGTGTTGCATTTTTGTGGGTACAGGGGTCAGTAAAAAAACTATATAAGCATGTAAGAATTGCATAAAAATTGGCAGAGTCCTGAACTCTACCCAAGAAGTTGACTCCTGTCATTCTTCTTCGCCTCCTGATTCTCCCCATTTAGGCCCTGACTCTCTCCTGGAGCTGGACTCTGGCAAGATAGAATAGAAAGAATGAAGATGTTACAAGAACAATGACAAGAAAGATGAAGCAAGGAGAAAAGAGATGCTGATAAGTAGCAGTGTGCCAGCACAATTAACCTTGTTGCATTTTAGTAACACCTGTATCAAAGGATGTCTCTCCCTCCATCTAGAAAATACTATCAAGTGATTTTAAAAACTTGTTAAAGCCTGTAGGTATCAAAGAGCCAATGAGAACAAGAAGCACAAAGGCTGCTCAGAATTCAAAGCTTTTATTTTATTTACTCAATGAAATGAGTGCTATAAAAGGATATAGTTGGTGCATTCACAACAAAGTGGTCAGTACCCCATAAGGAGTAATATTAAAACCCAAAATAGAATTTTAAAACTTGCCAGAAAAAATTAAGAAAAATTCAGAGTTCAGAACCTACTTCCCATACTAGAGGATTGTAGTTTTTAGCTTAATTTGTTTTGCAATGTTTTATTCTAAACATTAGGCTAGATTCTCACAGGCTTAGTTCTTAGCCCTGCCAGAAAGGTGGTAACTTATGTGACCTTGCCAGGTCCTTTCCAACCTTTGAATTCTTTGGTTGCTCACTCTTCTGTTTCTCCTTTTATCTGTCAAGGTTTAACTTGTCTTTTCCTATTGCATTGAACTAAACAAATGCTAATCATACTGCATTTTTGTAAGTTTATAATTGTTAGTTATTTTTATTCCATTACTTTTTCATCAAATTGTTTCAAAGCATTTCCAAGCTTATCTAAAAGAGAAAATGACTGGAGGCCAACAGATGTGTCTCATTTTAAGAAGTGTGCACAGATCTATACAGTTCCTGTCTAATAATCTAAATACAATCACAGACAAGGAAATTACTAGGTTTATTGTAGAAAATGATCATTTATCAGGAGCTAATCAATATCATGTCATTTTTAGCATTATTTTATCTAGGTTATTTTGTCCTATCAAATTTTTTTCTGTGCCACAAGTTTAATTTTTACTAGAAAAAACATATATATATATATATATATATATATATATATATATATATATATATATATATATATATAGTAACTAAGCTAGAAAAGAAGTTCATACAAAAATGTAATTATGATTACTGAGACAATCTAGCAATGCCATAAATAATTATTTCCATTTTTCATTCAGATATTCCAAAGTGTTTTAATATTTCACAGTAATTAACTCATTAATCCTTACATTCTCTTTGTGGCACAGGTAAATAATCTGATTAATTTCATGTTGCTCATGTTATTTTTTAAAAAAAAGACCATTGTAAAATGACTTGCTACACTGTTTTGTTTGGGAGGGAAAAAAACTGACAAATCTTGATTCTTTAGTCTTTACCAAGATCCGGTGAATGAATTTTTGAGAAAGTGAAATTGACTGACAGTTTGTTGTTGTTGTTGTTGCTATTATTTAAGTAGACCGCTCTGTCAGCTGTATTTCTTTCATAACTTGTTTGTTGGCCTCCTTTCTAAGTTACCCCATTACCTAGTTTTTAATCTTTGGGCATTCTCCCCTGTTGAACATTCTCCCTTAGTGTTGTCACAAATTGAATGTTTCCTTCAAGCATATTAATCTTATTATGTAATGTCAATTTTTCTTCTATATTGGCTAATTTTCATTTAAAGTTAAGTTGTTTGTTCTGCCCAGAGAACACTAAATTGAATACCACCAATTCTGTTCCCTTTCTGGCTTGTGTTTGTGTGTTTGTGTGTGTGTGTGTGTGAGAGAGAGAGAGAGAGAGAGAGAGAGAGAGAGAGAGAGAGAGAGAGAGAGACAAAATTATTCTGGTTAAATTTAAGAAGGAATTGTCTATCCCAAACCTTTTGTCTATAAGATATATCTCTAGAGCATGACCCATTAGCAGTGCCAATAACATTTTTTAAGTTGTGATAATTTTATCCTTCATATACAAAATTCATTCTTTACTTTTCCCTCATTTTAAAAAATGTAGTAACTGGGGAAGAATATCAGTAAATTTAACTTTTAGCCAAATAAATCTTTTAAATTTTTTCTGTTGAATAGTTAGGGCAAGCCATTCTAAAGCATTAGCTATCAAGTGCAATGATTAATTATACCTAATAATTTAATTATAAAGATAAAGAAATTTGGAAATTAGTGAAAATATAGAAGAGAAAGTTTGTGTAAGTATATATGAGGAAACTGAATTGAATTAAGAAAAAAATAAAGAGAAGTCACAATTTTTAAAAAAAGCAATACTAATATGACATATCAAATTATCATGGAATGGAATACTGGAAAGGCCAATATGAACTATTTTCTTCTCCCTCTCCAAGACACAGGGAACAGAAAATTATCAGAAGGGAGAATCTGGTTACTTCTGTTCGAGGGTGGGTAAGATGAGAGAGAGTTTGTAGTAAGTTCCTATTATTCCATTATGTAAGTAACGAATAAGTTTAAAGTTATTTAGATTAGGCTTCATCCGATGTTGTAACAATTACTCCAGTTATCAGAAGTCATGTCTACTCTGAATTAGATTGTTAGAGAGACCAGACTTTAATCAATCATGTATTTTTCTACAATTCTTGCTAATAAGTAATCACCTATATACTAATCTATGAATGATCTGTATAAGTATGGTTACTCGTCGATGCCAAATGCCAATTCATTTCTTGCCTATACTATTACATACTATGAAGTTTAATTTTATGTATCAACTTGGATAGGATAAAATGTCTAGTTATTTGGTCAAGCAATAGTCTACTGTGAAGGGATTTTTTTTAGATGTGAGTAACATTTACATAAGTAGACTTGGAAGTAAATTACCCTCCGTAATGTGGGCATGCCTCATCCAATCAGTGGAAGACTTTAAGAGCAGAAAAAATTCTCCAGCTTGCTACTTTGTGAAATTCAGAATTAAACACTGCAACATCAACTCTTAACTGAGTCTCCAACTTATTGGTGTGCCCTGTGGATTTTGGACTAGCCAGCTGCTACAATCATATGAGTTAATTTTTAAAAAATCAGTCTCTCTCTCTCTCTCTCTCTCTCTCTCTCTCTCCCTCCTCCTCCTCCTCCTCCTCTCTCTCGACATTCTCCAGGACTGGGTCCTTATCTACTAATGCCCAAATTACCAACGTATCTTTTTCTCCCTTTTACTAAAACACATATATCAACAGGTTATTCAAATACTGACATATATCTAGAAATTCTATAGTGTCTAACTAAAATAAAGTCCTACCTGCCCAGTGCCTAGTACCGAAAACTCTTCACAATTAGATCTACTCACTTTATTATCTCCTAAATTCTCAGCATAAATCCTGCATTCTAGTCAGGCAAAATTTTTTCTCTTGTTTTTCTTTCCTCCTTTTTCACTATAATGATCTTAGACTGCTCTTCTGCTTACCTTAGACCTACCTGTTATTTAAAACCTAGCCCATGTTTCATATCTGTCTAAGAATATTCAAACTATTCTAGTTCACAATATGACCCCCTTATTGGGATACTATAGCATGTCACAGATGATCATAATCTCATGAAGTCACAAATTTTAAAGGATATCAGAAATCATTCATTTCAGTCATTGTCAAAGACATGAAATACCTTTACAAAAGTCTCAGCAGTGGTCTTTCACTCCCTCCTCTGTATCTCCAGTGATGAAGAATTCATTACCTCCTGCCCATTCTATTTTATGAACAGCTCTAAATACTAGAAAACTCTTTCCATAAACCATATTTCTATATTGAGAGACATATCTAGGAAGTAAAATGTTTTTATGAGACAAAATTTACAATACAGTCAATATATAAGCCACCATAGTATATAAAAATTATTATCCCAGCAAATACAGTAAATTTTGTCCAAAACTATCCAATGGAACAACTTATATAGTGAGGAGTTTTTCTCATTTTTGCTATTTTAACATTATTTAAGAACTTCTAACTGTACTGCAGTTTGGCTACAATGATATGTTCATTTGGACAGATTTTTTATGAAATTAAACATATGCTGCTTTACATTTGTCCTTGTCTTCATTGTCTACCAAACTAGACTAAAATCTCCTCCAGATCAGACATTGTCTTAGATCCCTCCTTTCTCCCTCTGTACCTAGGGTGGTACAAGCAACATCAGTTGCTCTCAGATAATTATGAATTAAATTTAAAAACATGATTTGTGAGCAAAATGTACACAGCAGCAAATATACTTAAAATTTTTGTAGAGTCCAATTTTAAAATTAAACATAGATAAAATATTACTTTTTTCCTTATTCCCTATACAAATATATACATATCAGTAAAAGTGTGATTCTTTATTCAAGAAAAGTATGCCAGTCTTTTCTTCTTAACTGAAAATGTTTTTGGATGAAATTGACAAATGTGGGTAAAATATTGTTCTGAATCTTAAAATAAAATGATGTAATGAGAATATTTATCAATCTACTTTCAAATTAAGGGCAAGCTAGAAGTAAATTCTTGGTCCTACCTCTGAGCTTAAAGGAGAGTAGTTCCTGTGTGGTAACCCATTGATTCTACCCTCTGCTTTACTGTACTTTTTCTTTTTATTTTTTGTCTTTATTTCTTTTTTGTTTGTTTAATTGTATTTTTTTTTATTTTAAAGATGTGGGGTACAATTCAGGTTAGATATACAAATGTTCATAATGCAAATACCCTTGTTGATGAGGTGTGCCCCTCCCTCCCCTGGCAGTTTCCCTCAACTGCTAATACCATACTCCCTCCCCTGGCAGTTTCCTGCTACTGCCAATCCCTTTCTTATAGTATCATGATAATTGTTAAAGGTCTGCTTATGAGTAAGAACGTATGATACTCTGTTCTTTGTTTCTCTGATAGGTCACTGAGTATGAAAGACCCTAAATCCATCCAAGTTGCTGCAAAGTTCATATGCTTGTCCTTCTTTATGGCTGCATAATATTTCATCATGTATACATACCACATTTTACTTATCCAGTCCAATTTTGATGGGCAATATGGTTGATTCCATGTTATTGTTATTGTGAATAGAGCTGCAAATATGCAAGCGCAGGTACCTTTATTGTAGAATGACTTGAGTTCCTTCAGGTATATTCCCAACAGGGTGATTACTGGATCATATGGAAGATCAATTTCTAGTTCTTTCAGAAATTGCCACCACACTGTCTTCCAAAGAGGTTGCACTAGTTTGCATTCCCACCTGCAGTGTAGAGCATTCCTTTTTCTCTACATCCTTGCCAGCATCTATTGTTGTTTGTTTTATTAATGATGGCCATTCTTACTGGGGTTAGGTGGTATCTCAATGGGGTTTTGATTTACATTTCTCTGATGATGAGTGAGGCTGACCATTTTTTCATGTGTCTGTTGGCTGCTCGTATATCTTCTTTTAAGAAATGTCTACTCATATTTTTTGCCCACTTTTTAATGGGGCTGTTTGGTTTTTTTCCTTTTGGTATGTTTGAGTTGCTTGTAGATCCTAGATGTTAGGCTTTTGTCAGATAGATAGCTGGAAAATATTTTTTTCCCATTCTGTGGGCTGTCTCCCTGCTCTCTTGATGATTTCTTCTACTTTGCAGAAGCTTGTCAGTTTGACGAGGTGCCACTTGTCTATCTTCTCTCTTATGGTATGGGCACTTTGGGTTTTGATCAGGAATTGTTTGCCAGTTACAATTTCCATAAGGGTGTCTCCTGCATTTTCTAAGACTCTTATTGTTTGAGGTTTTACATATAGAGTTAATTTTTATGTAGGGTGATAGGTAGGGGTCCTGTTTCAATCTTATGCATGTGATCAGTCACTTTTCCCAGTACCATTTACTGAATAAGTTCTCCTCTCCCCAGTGGTTGTTGATGGAAGCTTTGTAAAAGATGACTTGGTTGAGAAACTAAGGCTTTGCTTCTGGAATCTCTATCCTGTTCCATTGGTCTGTATGCCTGTTCTTGTACCAATACCAGGCTGTTTTGATTACTGTAGACTTATAGTAAAGTTTGAACTCTGGAAGTGTGATACCTCTTGCTTTGTTGCTTTTGCTAATGATCGTTTTAACTATTTGTGGTCATTTATGTTTTCCTATGAATTTCTGTATTGTCACTTCCAGGTCTGAGAAGAATGATGTCAGTAATTTGATGAGTATTGCACTGAATTTGTATATTGCCTTTGGTAGGATAGACATCTTAACATTGTTGATTCTTCCTATCCATGAGCATGGAATATTTTTCCATTTGTGTCTTCTTGGATTTCTTTGAACAGTGTTTTGTAGTTCTCGTTGTAAAGGTCTTTCACTTCTCTGGTTAGGAAGGTGCTGAGGTATTTCATTGGTGTGTGTGTGTGTGTGTGTGTGTGTGTGTGTGTGTGTGTGTGTGTGTGTTGTGAATGGGATTGTGCTTTATATTTGGTTCTCCACCTGCTTGTTGTTGGTGTATAAGAATGCAACTGCCTTTTGCAGATTTATGTTTTAGTCTGAGACTTTGCCAACATCCTTTATCAGTGTAAGCAGGTTTGTAACAGATTCTTTTAGATTTTCGAGGAATACGATCATATCGTCAGCAAACAGAAATAACTTCCTCTTTTCCTATTTGGATACCCCCGGTTTCCTTCTCTTGTCTAATTGCTCTAACTAGGACTTCCAACACAATGTTGAACAAGAGGGGTGAGAGTGGGCAATCTTGTCTTCTTCCAGTTTGTGGGGAAATGTTTCCAGTTCTGTCCATTTAGCAATATGCTAGCTGTGGGTTTATTGTAGATGGTGCTTGCTATTTTTGAGATATGTTCCTTCTATTCCTAGGTGTTTGAGAGTTTTTATCAAGAAGGGATGCTAGATTTTATCAAAAGCTTTTTCTGCATCTAATAATAAAATCACGTGGTTCTTCTTTTTTGACATCTGTGATATATTTAATTACTTATGATCTTACAGATGTTGAACCAGCCCTGCATCCTGGGGATAAAACTTCCTTGTTCATGCTGGATAATTTTTGGTATGTGTATTTGAATCCGATTTGCTAGAATTTTGTTGAGGATTTTTGCATCTATGTTCATAAGGGATACTGGCCTGTAGTTCTCTTATTTTGCTGGATCTTTACCTGGTTTGGGTATTAGTGTGATTATAGCTTTGTATAATGATTTTGGGAGAATTCACTCTTTCTCAGTTGCTTGGAATACTTTCAACAGGCTTGGTATCAGTTCCTCCTTGCATGTTTTATAGAATTCTGCTGGAAAGCTTTTGGTCCAGAGCTCTTTTTTGTAGGTAGTTTTTTTTAATGACAGAGTCTATTTCCTGGGTTTTTATTGGTCTATTTAGCATTACAATGTCTTCTTGTTTCAACCTAGGGAGGTTGTGTGATGTGAGAAATTTCTCCATTTCATTTAGGTTATCAAGTTTGTTTCCATACAGATGTGCATAGTAATCTCTGACAATCTTTTGTATTTCTTTGGTTCAGTTGTGATTTGATCTTTTGGATTTCTGAATTTGTTTATTTGGGCTTTTTCTCTCTTTTTCTTGGTCATTCTGGCTAGGGGGTCCATTAATCTTGTTAATTCTTTAAAGAGCCCGGTTTTTGTTTTGTTGATGTTTTCTATGACATTTTTGTCTTCTATGTCCCATATTTGGGTTCTTATTTTTGTGATCTGGATTTTAATGCAAAAGTAAAAGTTTTGGTGGTCTTCTCTTTCTGACTCCCTTAAGGTGATTTGTTAGGCTGTCAACTTGTGATCTTTCCATTTTTCTCGATGTGTGTTTGTAGAGACATAAATTCCCCTCTTAGAACTGATTTCATGGCATCCTAGAAGTTTTGGTAAGATGTTTCATCATTTTTGTTTGCTTCCAGGAATCTTTTAATTTGTTTTGATTTCAGTGTTGACCCAGTAGTTATTCACCATCACGCTGTTTGGTGTCCATGTCTTTGTGAGCTTTAGGGAAATTTTGTTGGTGTTGATATTTATTTTTATTCCACTTTGGTCTGAGAAGGTGCATGGCAGTATTTCAACCTTATGGAATTTATTTATGCTTGATTTATAGCCAAGGATGTGACCAATCTTGGAGTATGTTCTATATAGTGATGAGTAACATATATATTCTGTGGTTGTTGGATGGAATATTCTGTAGATATCTATTAAGTTCATTTGGTTGAGTGTCAAGTTTAGGTTCTGGATCTCCTTGTTGATTTTTTGCCTTGATGATCTATCTAGTGCTGTTAGTGGGGTATTTGAGTCCCTTGCTATAATTGTGTTAGAGTCTATATCTTTTTTTAGTTTACTTAGTAGTTGTTTAATAAGTCCTGGTGCTCCTGTGTTGGGTACATATATGTGTAGGATGGATATTTCTTACTGGTGGATTGAACCTTTGATCATTATATGGTATCCTTTTGTATTCTTTTTAAGAGCCTAAAGATTGATTGGTCTGATATTAAGATCATGACTCCTGCCTTCTTTTGTGATCCATTTGCCAGGAGACTCACTTTCTATTCTTTGACTTTGAGTCTGTATGCATCCCTTGTGGTGAGATGAGTTTCCTGGATGCAACAAATAATTGGGTCACGGTTTCTTATTCAGTTTGCCATTCTGTATCTTTTCAGTGGTACATTTAGTCCATTCACATTCAAGCTGATTGTTGAAATGTAATTGTTTATCCCTCTCATGAGATTCTTATAAAGTTTTCTCTTTGTTTGCTCGCTTTCTTTTAACTTTGGGGTTAGTGTATGTGTGTGTTTTCAAGTTTGTTGCTGCAATGTTTTCTCTGTTGATTCTGTGCTCTGCTGTTCTCTTGGGAAGTGATTGGTCATTCTTTTGTTTTCTTTCTTTCTTCTGTGCTTAATACCTTTTTAAGTGTCTCCTGTAGCGCTGGTCTGGAAACTGCATAATCTCTTAGGGATTGGATGTATGGGAAGGATTTTAATTCTCCATCACTGATGAAGCTGAGCTTGGCTGGGTAGGACATTCTTGGTTGAAATTGTTTATCTTTTTGGAATTTGAATATTTGACTCCACTCCCTTCTTGCTTGTAGTGTTTCTGCTGCTATTCTGATTGGTTTTTACTGGTAGGTAGTCTGTCCTTTCTCTCTTGCTGCCTTTAGGATTTTTTCTTTTGTGCCTACTATGGGTAGGTGAATTATTATGTGTCTAGGGATTGGTCTTCTCATTTGATGTCTTGTGGGGGTTCTGTGTATCTCTTGTGTTTAATTGGTCACATCTCTGGTGAGTTGGGAAAAGTTTTCTTGGA
Source organism: Carlito syrichta (assembly GCF_000164805.1). Taxonomy (NCBI): domain Eukaryota; kingdom Metazoa; phylum Chordata; class Mammalia; order Primates; family Tarsiidae; genus Carlito; species Carlito syrichta. Next base: position 121,545 of record NW_007252328.1, read on the forward strand.
TAACCTCCTGAAATACTTGCTCCAAGGTGTTCTCCATTTCCCTTTCTTCTTCTGGAATACCAATCAGGCAAAAGTTCAGCCTCTTGATATTATTGCACATCTCTTGTAGACTTTGTTTTTTTCTTTCTGAGTTTTCTTTCCATGTTTTTTACAGATCAAATAACTTCATGTTCTGGCCTTCAAGTTCTGAGATTCTTTCTTTGGTTAGATTAATTCTGCTTTCCATGTTTGTCATCTTGTTATTTATTTCCAGGATGAAAATTTTTATGGCCTAAATCACCATTGCAAATTCTTTCAGTATTGCATCTTGTCTTTTTTGAGTGTTATTCACTTCTTCCATCCAGTTCCTAATCCCTGTTGCATTCTTGGGCCAGTGGTTGGTGACTTCCATTGTTTGGGGCAGGGTCTGATTTTTCAAGCATTTTCTGTTTGTTACAATTGAAATTGCCTGTGGTCTTCCATTGGTTTTTTTCTCATTTGTGACAGATCTCTCGCTTTTCTCTTTAGTTCCATTATTCAGTGGCAGTGGAAAAGGCTTTTGCTTCTGATGTTTGCTCAGTCTTCTATTTTTCCCTTGATCCAGGTTCTGGATTTGTTCTACTTTGAAACAGGGCACAGATCTCTGGAGGTCTTCCTCATCCTTTTATAGCCACACCCATTATCCCACAGCTGAATCAGGGTAGGGGATGGGGCTCCTGAGACTCAGCATTCATCAGGTTCGTCTGAAGTTTGTGCTTTCAGGTTATTCCCTCTGAGTCAGGATCAACCCCTGAGTAGTTGATCCGTCAGTCACAGGGATTGGATCTATTGCTTTGTTGTGAGCAAGTCAGAATTCTTTCCTGCCTTATTTTCAAGATTGTGGCAGAGTGCCTCTTTCATCTTCTCCAGTGGTACTCTGCCTCTTGGCTCCCTCCACAGTCCTTGCTGCCAGTGTCTGGCCAGGCATTGCAGTGGTGAGGCAAGGCCTGGAGTCGGCAGTCTCCCCCACTGCAGTGGTGAGGCAGATCCTGGAGCCTTCAGTCTCTTCCCACTGCCTCTTTGTAGGAAAACTTTTGTCTGTTTTAGAAAATAAAATAGTGCCTGCCTGCTGCAACCCAGGAAGCACTAGGGACCAAACAGCACAGCTGCAGCACCAGCTGCTTCACCAGGAGGACCCTGGCCACTTGCTCACAAGTTCCCACTTAGTCTCTCCCAGCATCTTCTTCCTAGAAATGGTTTTGTTTATTAATAAAAAGAGGGGAGGAGAGCATTTGGCTTCTGCATCCTAGGCATCACTAGCATATAAGCTGAGAAACTGCAGCACCAGCCACTGGTCCAAGAAAGCCCTGGCCACTTGCTACTGAGCCCTCACTCAGTCAACCACTCACCCTCCCATTCACTCACTGACACATACACTAAATTTTCCATACACTCACTCACTCACACCAGGACTCACATAGTCTGACTGACTTGGCTGCCATCTTTCAACACTCCTTCCTGCACTTCTTTATAAATAAACTCAATTTTAATACTTCTAACTTTGCAGAACATTGTATGACATGAACATTGGTGTTGCTTTTGTTTGCTTGTTTGTGTGTATCGTTGCTCAGGGGATAATCTTGTAAGATGATTGTTTAAAAAGAAAAGACAGAATATATAGCAAATTGTTTTAAAAATAGTCTAGTTGGGAATCAGTCATTCTCTTTACATCTTCTTTTACCTCTGATAATCTTGTAATATTATTGGTTAAAAAGGAAAGACATAGACTATATAGCCAATTGTTTAAAAAATAGTCTAATTGGAAAACATTCTGAAAAAAGAATAAAACTAATTTAATTATACTGGGCAAGAAAGAAAATAACTAAAGGAATAATTGTCAGAATGATTGACAAGATAACCTACTAGGTTACTGTTCCATCTCTAATTTTAGTTCACCAAGGACATTTTATATATTATTCAAAAAAACTCCCTCATGCTAAGCATTTCTTCTTTTGTGTGCAACTGATATGCAGATATTTTTCAAAATGTTCACCATCAATCTTTCTGTCAATATAGTCAATCAAGATTCCACAAGATGGCGAAGGCATAGGTGGATTTGTGAGACTCTCCGAACGTGAGTTCCCAAAAAGACTCTTACTTTTCTTCCCACAGCCCCCTGCTCACTGCCAGCTGCATTGGTATGAGGCCCGAGGACCTTTGGTCCCATGCAGGGCCAGACATTGCGGCCCCTGGCTGCAGATGCTCCACTATATGTGACTCCCATCTGCTCAGGAGTTCCGGGTCCCAGCTCCTTCCCTGGCTACATTGTGACACCCAGCACCCAGCACCAAACTGCCAGTCACCCAGGGAGGCTCTGGGTGCCCGCCTCTCAGAGATACCAGTCCCATTTCTGGCTGAACTGCCCTGTTAGGGACCCAGGGCCACCACCTGCCCTTTGGAGCTTTGGAGTTTTGGAGCTCTGGGCCCACCCTGGCTGAGGCACTCAGCGTGCGACTTCAAGCCTGTGTAAGGGAGCAGAACCCCAAGCTTGTGTAAGGAGCTGATTGGAGGCTTCCAGCTCCAGAGGAGGGAACACCCAACCCTCTCCTCCACCCCAGCCTGCTGGTGACATCCCGGATCCAGCACCCAGCTGTGCAGCTGATCCCAGACGAGCATCCCTAAAAGTGAAAGTGGAACTACCCCCTCCGCCATTCTCCAGGCAGATCTGTATTGCCCTGCCCACCTATCAGAGTCTCCACCTTGGTTCCAATGGTGACGTCGTTAAACAGGAGACAAAGCCCCTCCCCTACGCTGAACAGACTGAGACAACTAAGAGTTACAGTCCTTCCAGGCAGCAAGCTAACTGCCTGTAACAAAACAGAGGGGAGAGGCTGGAGATCAGGGCTCAAGGAAAGATTACAGAACTACTCTGATCTCTTATTTTGACCTTTGGTTTTATCATTCTGACTGTATGTTTTGCTCACTATTGTTTGCTTTCTAACTTACACTATCTGTTTCATGATTTTATTGGTCTGTCTCTGTGTAACTACCAGTATTCGTTAGGAGAATTTTCCTTCTGTGTTTTTGTTTTTCACTTCTCTCCAGCCTTGTGCCTCTTTTTCACCTGTTAGTTGGTATGTATATCTGTTTTCCATCTCACTCTTCTCTCTTTCTAACTTCCTATTGACCCCCCCCTCCTCCATTATTTTCCTCTTTTGTACCTCCTTTTGTTCCAAGGATGAAAGAAAAATCTACACAAATGAAGAAAAACCAAAAGAAGTATATGGGTCTCTCCAGACCCCTGGGAGGGCAGACACTGAGAAAACTGACTTTGGAATGCAAACAATGAAGAGCACCCAGAATGACTGGTCTCAAACTAGGTATCAAGACATTAATGGAGAGATTAAAAAGAATTGAGGAGACTCAAGAAGAAACTAGAAAGGAGCTGATATCTGAGATAACAGTAATAAAGAATACTATGAATGAAATAAATAACAAACTGATAAGCATGGAAAGCAGAATTACCCAAGCAGAAGAAAGAATCTCAGAGCTTGAGGAACAACCCAAACTCTTAAAAACACAGAAAATAAGCTCAAAAAGACAGAACAAAACCTTCAAGAGATGAGCGATTACTTCAAGAGACCGAACCTAAGAGTTATTGGCCTTCCTGAGGCAGAAAGAGAGACAGAGACCACATTGGAACAAATTTTCCATGAGATCATTCAAGAAAACTTCCCTTATCTAATCAGCAATGCAAAAATTCAAACACAAGAGATTCAGAGAACCCTTGCAAGATAACAAATGAGAAGAACAACTCCTAGACACATAATAATTCACCTAAACAAAGTAGGCATAAAAGAAAAAACCCTAAAGGTAGCAAAAGAAAAAGGCCAGATCACCTACCAAGGAAAACCAATTAGAATAGCAGCAAATTTAACTACAGAAACCCTGCAGGCTAGGAGAGCTTGGAGGCCTATCTTCAAAGTCCTAAAAGATAAACAATTTCAACGAAGAATAACCCTCCCGGCCGGATTAAGCTTCATCAGCAAGGGAGAATTAAAATCTTTCCCAGATATCCAATCCCTAAGAACTTATGCTGCCACCAAACCACATCTACATGAAACACTTAAGAAAGTACTAAACACAGAAGCAAAGGGGGAAAAAAGAACAATGTTCTTCACAAGAGTACAGGAAAAAGTATTAAATACACAGGAACCAACCCCCAAAACAAAAAAAAGACAATAAACCAAGTGGAAGAACAACTCTATAAGAACTCTATGATAGGGACAAACGCTCACATTTCAATAATTAGCCTGAACGTGAATGGACTAAATGAACCACTGAAAAGACATAGGATGGCAAAATGGATAAAATATCACCAGGCAACAATATACTGCCTTCAAGAGATCCATCTCATTAGAAAGGACATGCACAGACTCAAAGTAAGAGGATGGGAAACAAATTTTCAGGCAAATGGAACACAAAAGAAAGGAGGAGTCACGATCCTATTTTCAGACAAAATACCATTTAAGCTATCAAAAATTTAAAAAGATACAGAGGGCACTAGAAAGGACATGCACAGACTCAAAGTAAGAGGATGGGAAACAAATTTTCAGGCAAATGGAACACAAAAGAAAGGAGGAGTCACGATCCTATTTTCAGACAAAATACCATTTAAGCTATCAAAAATTTAAAAAGATACAGAGGGCACTAGAAAGGACATGCACAGACTCAAAGTAAGAGGATGGGAAACAAATTTTCAGGCAAATGGAACACAAAAGAAAGGAGGAGTCACGATCCTATTTTCAGACAAAATACCATTTAAGCTATCAAAAATTTAAAAAGGTACAGAGGGCCACTACATAAGGATAAAAGGTTCACTCCATCAACAAGAAATATCTATCCTAAACATATATGCACCTAACATAGGTGCACCAACTTTTATAAAGCAACTCCTAGGAAAACTAAAGAAAGATATTGACTCTAACACCATCATAACTGGGGACATTAACACCCAACTCACAACCCTAGACAGATCATCAGGACAAAAAATCAGCAATGAGATCTGGAACCTCAATGTGACTCTTGACCAAATGGACTTAATTGATACCTACAGAACACTCCATCCAAAGACCACAGAATACACATTTTACTCATCACTGCATGGAATGTATTCTAAGATCGACCACATAATTGGCCATAAATCAAGCATAAGCAAATTTAAAAGGACCGAAATTCTACCATTCACCTTCTCAGACCACAGTGGAATTAAAATAAACATTAACACCACCAAGGTTCCCCCAAAACCCACAAAGACATGGACACTAAACAGTATGATGCTAAACAACTCCTGGGCCAATGATGAAATCAAAAGAGAGATCAAAGATACCTGGAAACAAAGGAAAATGAAGAAACATCTTACCAAAATCTCTGGAATGCCTTAAAAGCTGTAGTAAGAGGGGAATTTATATCCCTACAAACACACATGAAGAAAATGGAAGGAGCACAAATTACAGCCTAACAAACCATCTAAGGAAGCTGGAAAAGCAAGACCACAAAAACCCTAATTTCAGCAGAAGAATCCAGATCACCAAAATAAAGGCCCAAATCCAGGACATAGAAGACAAAAAGATACTACAAAAAAAATCAATGAAACAAAAAGCTGGTTCTTCGAAAGGATAAACAAGATTGATGGTCCCCTAGGTAGACTGACCAAGAAAAAGAAAGAAAAAACCCAAATAAGCACAATCAGAAACACAAAAGATGAAGTCACATCTGACCCTGAAGAAACACAAAAGATCATTAGAGACTACTATGTACACTTGTATGGAAACGAACTTGAAAACCTCAAGGAAATGGAGGACTTTCTGTCATCACACAACCCACCTAAGTTGAAACAAGAAGAAATAGAGACCCTAAATAGACCAATAACAATCAAGGAAATTGACTATGCAATAAGAAAACTACCTACAAAAAAAAGCCCTGGACCAGATGGCTCTCCAGCAGAATTCTACAAGATATTTAAGGAGGAGCTGATTCCAATCCTACTGAAGGTATTTCAGGTGATTGAGAAAGTCGGAACCCTCCCCAAATCATTTTATGAAGCTAACATCACATTGATACCCAAGTCAGGTAAAGATCCAACAAAGAACT